>NC_137547.1:3745200-3830200 GCF_963082525.1 Nesoenas mayeri
CAGAATCTAGAAATTCCATTAGGGTCACGGTTACGTCTGTCACCGTTTCCATTACAACCCTCCGTTTTCTCAGAGCTTTAACTCTTGATAAAACGTAAATTGGATTGAAATGTAGCACAGGAGAGAAGTTCTCACCAAGAGACATACTTTTAAAAACATGGAGATGATAAATTCATGTTAAATCTTTTTGCTCGTGCCCCCCAAACAGAGCGACACTCTTTGGAGAGGAGCAGGATCTGCAAGGCTGTTGTTTGGAGCTGAGTGAGGGGCATTTTCTGATGGGTGTGGAACATATTCCAGATGGACTGTATTGTCCTTCTATCAGATCATGCTGGAAAAACTCTGACTTCCAAAGAGGAAAATCAGCTGGAGTTTAAGCAAGCAAACAAACAAAAATGGAGAGAAAGTAAAATAGGTTTTGGAAATCTACTGCTGAGAATGAAAAAGTCAACTATGCACAGTCATACCAAGGAAATAAAGAAGAACTGATCAGAACACGCAGTTTTCCATCCAAAGGTGTCAAAATCATTCCAAAAAGTAAATGTCCCCCACATGCCAGTCCTGATGTCTTTATACTTTTTTAATGAACAGGTAAACTGTGGCCCATTAAACGCAAGAGACTTTGCAGGCTCACGCGCCGCTTACAGGAGCATTGGCTTGGGCAACATTGCTGATCCACCACCTCACCGCCCAGTGTTTTGTCCTATAAATATCTCACTGTCACACACTGTCATGCGGCATCACCCATTCATGATCCACAGCATTTCACAAGTTCCCTTTTGTCATGCTGTCATTAATTGAGGGCCTTTTTATTTTAGGCAAAAATGGCAAAACAATTGGGAATGACCCGAGTGGCAGCAGCCAGTGAGTTGCTGTCACAGCCCCAGCGCGGCGCACAGAGGAAGGATGGTGTCCCACGCCCGTGTCTCACGAAGGGACAGCCCCACGGCATCGGAAGGGGTGTCTGCAGCCAGCTCTGCACATGTCCACATCAGTTTTAATTTGGTTTGTGACGGCAGAGAGGCCCTGGCAGCCAAGGCACTGATTCAGGCAGTTTGCTGGGGGGAATCCCAGATGGTGATGTGGGGACCTGAGCTGAGAAGTTCTCAGCATCCTCCTCACTGTGCCCATAACCTCCTGGAACCCTCAGCATCCTCCTCACAGTGCCCATGACCTGCTGGAGCCCTCAGCATCCTCCTCACTGTGCCCATGACCTACTGGAACCCTCAGCATCCTCCTCACAGTGCCCATGACCTGCTGGAACCCTCAGCATCCTCCTCACAGTGCCCATGACCTGCTGGAACCCTCAGCATCCTCCTCACAGTGCCCATGACCTGCTGGAACCCTCAGCACTCTCCTCACGGTGCCCACAACCTGCTGGAGCCCTCAGCATCCTCCTCACTGTGCCCATGATCTGCTCGAACCCTCAGCATCCTCCTCACAGTGCCCATGACCTGCTGGAGCCTTCAGCATCCTCCTCACTGTACCCGTCACCTGCTCGCTCAGCCCCACGTCCCCACCCTGCAGTGCCACCTCTGAGTGCGCTGCCGGGGGATCCCAAATGCCACCGTCACAGCACAGCCATCGGGCAGCACACAGTTCTGTTCTCATGTGCCGCTGCCGTGAGCTCGGAGCCAGCCCACAGAAACATTAATGATCTGGTACGCAACGACACAGAACCGACTTGGAGTCTGCAGCGCAATTACTTGACTGTTTGGGATGATGAACACCCAGAGTTCCTCCAGTTTTCAGCAGGAGGTGAGCGGGTTCACGCTTTTGTAATTCAAGTATACAGTTAAGAATAAAAGTACAGCAAGGAACAAGTCCCCATATCCAGCAGTCCAGATAGTGACAAACATGAAAGAAATATCCTAGACTAGGAGGAAGTCCCTGCCTGCAAAAATCATACAAGAGTATTCAGATGAGCCGCTACACTCTCTGGTAATTCTTAGAAGCACTGCAGAGGTGACTCGCCACACCAATTCCACCACAGA
Source organism: Nesoenas mayeri (assembly GCF_963082525.1). Lineage (NCBI taxonomy): Eukaryota > Metazoa > Chordata > Aves > Columbiformes > Columbidae > Nesoenas > Nesoenas mayeri. Next base: position 3,747,195 of record NC_137547.1, read on the forward strand.
CACCAACCGCACTTCCAGCGGAAAAACAACCTCGGCCTTCCTGAAAGGTTTTCTGAGAAAGGCTTTCTTGTCCTGCAGCAGCCGTGACTCACCGCTCGGGACGGCACAAACAGCCACCACGCACAGACGCCGAAGTGCCAGAAAATGCTCCACTGCCTCACAGAGTGCGTTTCAAGTGGGAGCTTCAAAACGGCCTCCAGAACCACATTGGTGTTCAAAGGAGGTGCTACACAACACGCCTGTGTGAAATTTGGCAATACAGCTGCCCTGGCAGGAACGGGGAGGTTAGTTTTGGCTCGCACAAGATCCTCCACCCTGTAGTTGACTTTGAACAGTTTTAATGAAAAAGGCAAAGCAAGATTCAGCTGCAACCATCAGTTTGTATCTAAGGTCAGTCAAAATCAAAATCAATGTTATTTCTGTGTGCGTATCATTGGAAGGGGAATACATCTCTCCTTAGAAGAGTGTCTGTATTTTGAGTTATCCTTGGAAGAGAAGGTAGCCAGGAGGCCTATAACTCTCTCACACATATGCAATGCGTGTAGGCAAACAAAACATCGCTGTGGTGGAGGACGGGTGAACAGGTATGTGCATCATCCAGCCTGGGCAGCAGACAAGCCTGTCCGCTTTACTGCTTCCAGAGGAACAGTTAGTCACTCCTCCCACCTTTTGCAGCAGCAAAATGAGAATGTGCTGTTTTTCAGCTTGAAAAGACGTTTATTTCATTCAGAGAATCTGAAGATGCCTCTGGAGGAACTACGATGCGCAGATCATTATAGCTTCGCCTCTTACCGTGATGTATTTCGGAAAATCTCAAGGCCCAGAATATGAGTGGAAGGAGAATCAGGAGGTAAATCAGAGGGTGCTGCTTATTCTGGCACATGGTAGAAGGAAGGAGAAAGAAAACCTGCTCCAGGAGGCGAGGGGGAATGCAGGAGAAGCAGGACAGACATCCCTTGGACAAGCACACGAGCAGGTTGGCTGCCCGTCCTTCCAGCATCTCCAAACACAGCAAAGCAAAAGGTGGTTACAGCCCCTAAGACTTTGCCCACCCAGAACACCACTGATGTTAGAGTTCCCTGCCCCCTAAAAACCCAAAATATCTGGGTAACACACACCAGCAACATTTACTTCAAGTTTTCTGTTGCCTGTAAAACCAGAAAACACAGACTTAGCTTTCCTCTCCCACAGACTGCACTGAAAATGTCAGAAAACAGGACAAGTTAGCTTATAAATAATTGCAAAGCCCTCCTACAAAAGGGTGAGAGGGAGGTGGGATGAAAGCTCCCGGCCAGGAACGCTGGGGCTGCCGAGGAACAGAACAGAATAAGGGCAAGGAGGGTGTGTGATACCCCAGCTCCATCTGCACGCACAAATGAAAGGCGTCGAGGAAAATATCCGTGCGGGTTATGGCAGGCGTTCCCAGGTGCGGGAACCCTCGGGGGAAGAGCACCATCAACAGAAAATACAGCCGACCTTAGAAGAGACAGCTGACGTGGCAGATCCTACAAAAGCTTGTCTGCGGTATCTGAGCATCTTTTGTTCTCTAGCCCCATTCTTTCACCTGGCAGCTTGCAGATGAAAAGACCGGAGAGACGTTCCTGTCACAGGAGACTTTGCCTCAAAAGGCTCCTAAAAGGAGGAGGGACCGGGGTGATGTGGGGTCCACTATGGGGGATGCGCGGCAGAGGAAGCTTTACCCTTCCAATAACGACACCGGCATTTCTGGAGATTCTCCCTAACCCTATCCCCTCGCTACCCGCAGAGCGATAACAAAGCCAACACTGTCCATCAAGTCTCAATCTGAACTGAGTCATTTATTCTCAGGAGCTTTGTGTTCATTTTTTTCAGCCTGGCATCCTAAGCAAACAAGGTTTATGGGATCATATTGCCTGTCATACGTCTTAATTGTTTGTCCCTTCCTGTCAACTTTGAGTCACACCAGACTGGGGATAGAGGGCTCCGGGAGAAATTGCGGGGTTTTTATAGAAACTGAGTTTCTCTAAGACGGGTGAACGTCCCTTGGTTGGGTGGGACAGAGCCCCCGGTTCACGTCTCGAAGGCTGAGAACAGAACCAGCACTTACCCCTTTCCAGGGTACCCAGCACAGGGGACGGGACAGGAGGGTTCTCTGCGGGGAGCGGGGCTGGGGGGAAACACCACATCATGGCAAGTCCAGCTTCATACACTGAAAAAACTTGGGCTTTTTCCTGCCAAATTGCCTGTAAGTTCATGAAACATCATCGGGAACGAATGCCAATATTTCTCAAGTACTCACTGAATCCAGCGCGCAGCCACATACACAACAGCAACCAGTTGGGGAGCTCATCTGTTAGATTTGTTGCTACAACTTTTTCTTCCCTTTTGCCTAAGTACAACAAGCAGTAGAAAAGGCACTTTATCCCCTAATCTCGGCACTTTCTAGGTCTGCATGATTAACGCAGGGTTTCTCAAAACAAGCAGAAAGCATGTGATGAATCCAACGTGAGTGTTCTGGAACGGGTGCTCCCGCAAGCCTCGGCTCTCGAGTGAGTTGGTGACACTGGTGAAACGCAGCTCTCTGCTCCACGTGTGCTCTGCGGGGCCTTTTCCTATAGCTACTGACCAAACTATCCATTTTTAAGGAAAAGTGAAGGAAAAACAACAACAAAATGTCCCTTTTTCCTGTAGCACCACATGCTAAATTTCATTCGCCCCATCCCAGCCGCTTCTAGTGACAGTGCAGTGTTTGTCTGAATTTTTAACAGATGTTTCTAAGTACTCTTGACCACTTCTCCCTCCTGAGGATTTCTGCAGCGGGATAGCTCTAGATAGGAATACAAACAAAGCTTGTAAGAGGCTCTCGGGGATAAATCTGTAGACACTGCATCTAGGATGGGTGTGGGTATGGGTCCAAGCCTTATGAAACTTTCTAAATATCCTCTAAAGACCAGCAAGCTGGACCGACCCTGCCTGCAGATGTTTTTGAGCTTACCAGCCCCACAGCGAAACGCAGGACAGCCTACAGATAACTGCAACACTCCCCAACAGCCCGAGAGCCGGACTTGAGCTGAAAGTTATAAAAGCAGGGATATACCAGAGCAGAACGGAATAACGCAAAGGATGATGTGTGATGGTGTAACTCCGCTTCAATTCAAATACCAAAGGCGCTGCAAAGGGGCTCGGGCTGGGCTGAGCGGAATTTCCCAGCTGTCGGGTTCCCCTGGGAGCGAGCGCTGGGTTCAGCTGACAGGTGTGAAGGTACTCGTGCACTCAGAACACAAGTTGCTCTAAAAATATATAAAATCTCGGCTTTCTTTTTAAAGGAAAATGAGTATCTTGTGCTAACGCCTGGCAGGGAGGCAGCGACATCTGCCTGAGTTTGTACACGGCCTGAAACCATCAGCTAAAACACGAGCTGCTGTTGCCACGTTTATGGCTGCTAGTCTAGATTATCGAATGCAACCGTAGCTATTTCGTACCAAAATGAAACCTATTAAAGCCATTGTCAGCGTTTCACAGCAGCTGAAACTGTGCTTTCTGAAAGGTCAGGCTGCTGGCTGGAGGGAGAGCGAGGAGGTGGCTGTGCCAGCCTGGCCCTGCGCGCTGCCTTTGCGTCCCCTAGAGAGCCTGAGTGCCCAGGGGACGGCCGGGGGGCAGGGACAGAGGCCTGGGGGGCAGCCCCACACATTCCCCCACACACACACGCCTCCTTGGTGTGGGGGCAGAGAAAGGGCTGGCTGCAGAGGACACAGCTTTTGTCACCCCCTTTCAGCTTTGTGGCGGCTGTGTCATTCACAACAATAGCACAGCCCTCCCCCACCCCCCAAAAACCCACAAAAGCCCCAGGCCAAGCCCAGGTCCCCATACCCAGCTTCGCTGTCATCTTCTGTATTAGCATTTCTGTTAACCCTTTTGTGAGAGCATTTGACTCGGTTTCAACAATTTCTCCTTCTGAAAAGCACTTGTTAAATATTGGCCCCGCTGCTTCACAAAGCGATAGCTTAGCAGTCATAACCCACAAGATATATTTAGCTCCACAAACTCATCGTCAATGGATTTTGAAAGCATTGTAGCCAACAGACTGGAAACCACATGCAATACAAACACATAATAGAACTTCTAATGTGCAAAGAGACTAAACAAAAAGATCCTTGACCTTCTTGCTTTCCCTTGCATACCATTATCCCCAGCGAGACAGCAAATGGAATGACGTGGAGAGCAACAGCCACCATCGAGCAACTTTGGAAGCCAATTTCTACAGTAGTTAAGCAGTTAATGGCGTTAATCAGAACGATAACTTATTAAATTCTACATTTATGCAAATAGCATTTTGGCATATCACATGGAAACCTGAGCAGCGGAGCTCGCCAGGAAAAGGTCCCAACATCTTTTACATTTGCTGGTTTGTTGGGTTTTTTAGATACCATGTAAAATAGTGTCCGTTGGCATATCAGACAAACCGCTCTTAAATAAAAAGCTACAGTCAGAAATTAATGTCCGTCATCCCAAACAGATTAATGAACAATCTGGTTAATTCTCAACCTTTATGAAGCAGGGATTCATCTCCACGGCTAAATCCAATCTCCATCTTTATCTCTGTAACAAGAAGTTGATATTTCTTACAGCCCTTCCTAAACCAGGCACAAAACAAAAGAGCAGCTACCCCTGGCTCTCTCCATGCTGCAGTACCCGGGGTATCTATAGCACAAAAACACAGAACAAGAGTAGTTTGTGACTCTGACACGAAAGGACATTATCTGTGATCAGATGAATGGGGAAAACCGCAGTTTAGGGCAGGCAGAACTTAGAGCAATCTCCATTTTGCAAAGCCCATGTGGAAATGGAAAACTTACTGTTTTCCAAAAGAAATATACAGCAACTTTTTGGCTCTGGGTCGTGTTTAAATTCAGTGAGGATGGAAGAAGCAGGAGATTGGATGAACAGCTCTGAACTGCACTTTTAATTGCTTTCACAATGTAAAAGAGAATACCAAGATGTGCTTACGCACATCGTTTTCCTCTTTGCTGGTGCTGCTGTTTCATAGAATTAAATTCTACACAGAATTTTACCCATTCATTTAGTTCATTCTCTGTCTTTGGGAAAATGAGGAGGGAACCTCTTGCTGCAGGATGCTGTGCAAAACGAGCAGTTCACCAATTGAAATGGTACCTGAAACTTTGAAAAATCAATAGTATTGCTTATACACAAGCCCTAACTGTTGGTGTATTGATGGATATGTAAATATACGTGTATCTGGGCACCTTCTCTTTGTGCAAAGCTTACAACACAGAATGTTAAAGCATCTCTGGCAAAAATAATTGGCCTTTTTTCTCCCCTTTGGGTACAAATTTCTGGGTTTAAATGAATGTGCAGGTTTCCTGTTGCTGCATGAAGCCTTCATTTCAAAATACCAACTAATTCTAGGTTTAATTAAAACAGAATGTTTTGTATCACAAACACTTCTTGGGTTTTTTTTACAGCACATATCTTCTTTACCTTAATGTGATTGCTGGCTATTAAGAGAAGAACGTTGGTTTGTTTTACAGCACCTCTCTTTATGGAGTCAACTTATGCAAGCGCCGAAGTCTTTCCAGAGCAAACAGGATTCTCCCCACCTCCCTCTGGCTTTTCTCCCTCCTGAATGCCATGGCCTTCACTCAACCAAAGGAAATGAAAGACAGACTGAGACAACAGCATCACGTGGGTGAAGGTCAGATTGATTTCCAGCTCTGTGGTGCTGTTTTATCACCCTCAGGACAAAAGTTAAGCCCTTTGGGTTTTTTAGTTTCCATGTCTGCTTTAACAGAGCAACTTTATTTTTTCCTGAAATTCTGGTAGGGCTCCATACCACCAGAATTATCAAGGACAGCCTAATTTAAAACATTTGTGGGGATTTTCTTCCTCGGGGTAATAGCCCACACACCCCCGCGTTTTTAGCCATGAGCTCGCTCTATTCCCCGGGCAGGAGCAGCGGCTCCTCGGCAGGCCGGGGGTTTCTGCAGTGACATTTGCTGTCAGCAGAAGCCGGGCCGCAGCTGCCGGCTGTTCGGCGCTGGCACGGGGAGAGGAGCCTTTGCTCTCTCCAAACGGGCAAGTTCACAAACTGTTTTTTCTCCCTGTCTTCCTTCCCTCTTCCTCGGCTCGGGGTGGCCAAGCTCAGCGACCCAGACACACGTGGCCAGTTGCTGCCACTGGGAACAGCTTTGCTAACTCAGATTTGTGCTTTTCCCAACTCCAGCAAAGTCCCTCCTCCCAACGCGCGGGATGGATCAGCTCTCCTTGTTTTGTTTTCAATTACAACTGATGCTCCCCTAAAGTAATGATGTTATTTTCAATATGGCCCCTCAGTTCCAGCAGGACAGGGAACTGCTGCAGAGAGTCCAGCGCAGCCACCAAGATGCTGCAGGGAGTGGAGCATCTCCCGTGTGAGGAAAGGCTGAGGGAGCTGGGGCTCTGGAGCTGGACAAGAGGACACTGAGGGGGGACTCATTCCTGGGGATCCATATGGAAAGGGGGAGTGTCAGGAGGATGGAGCCAGGCTCTGCTGGTGACAACCAGGGACAGGACAAGGGGCAATGGGTGCAAACTGGAACACAGGAGGTTCCACTGAAAGATGAGAAGAAACTTGTTGGGGTGAGGGTGTCAGAGCCTGGCCCAGGCTGCCCAGGGGGTTGTGGAGTCTCCTTCTGTGCAGACATTCCAACCCGCCTGGACACCTTCCTGTGTAACCTCATCTGGGTGTTCCTGCTCCATGGGGGGATTGCACTGGATGAGCTTTCCAGGGCCCTTCCAACCCCTCACATTCTGGGATTCTGTGAACTTTAGCTACTCAGAGCTTCAAAATGGAACTGATGATCGTAAAGTGAAGCATTTTGTATATCACATGTGCATGTGTATACCTAGTTATTGAGAGAAAAGGCAGCTTTCCCTCCTTATGTTTGCATTGACAGAGTTTAAGCTGGCAGCCAGAAAACTCCATATTCTGTCATTTAAGCTATTAGACAAGAAAATCCTACGCGCTTGTATTTTCTTTTGGTTTAAATTTTGGGTTAAATTTGTCTTATTTATGTGAGGAATGCAACAACAGCATTGTGACTGCCTCCTAAAGATGAGAGTTTATCCGCCATAGAAAGCAGATTTTATATGTACTTCATGTATAGCTACCAGAGGCTCCGGTCAAAATCCAACCCGTTAAAGCAGATATCATTAGAACACCTGACAGAACACAATTCCAACCTTAAAACAAACCATGGCGAGCATCTGTACGAGAGGAAGGGGCAGGGAAGAGCCGTAAGGTGAGATCACATAGCTATCCAGGTTGGAGCTGGATGCGGTCAGATTGCAAATTAAATAATTCACTAGGTTTGATGCACAAAGATGTGACCACTTGTGTCTGAACCCAGCCAAGACCACCTCCAAAACCACCCATGGAGCATCCTCATCTCCTCCAGCACCCCAAGGGGACAACCAGGAGAAGTCACTGAAGCAAAATCCCATAGGACGTAGACACAGCCCACGAGCTGAATACCATCGGAAATGTGAAAAACCTGTTCGGAAGGTGTGTGGAATTTGGGGCTGGTTTTGGCTGGGTTGGTTGCTCTGGTTTATCGATGCGGGTTGAACAACGCGATTCAAATCCGCGTAAACTGTTCTTGGAGTCCAGGAAACCACCTCCATTCAGTTTTCCTCAGAGATAACGAACACAGGCGTATATATATATTTTTATTTCCGTAGACTGTGAGGTCATAAAGGGAATTTTTTCTACTTCTGTCTTTCCAAATTTTCTAACGAATAATTAGTAGATGTAGATTTCTGAAATGACCATTTAATATAAATTATATCAAATCTCATTTATTTTAAGAGATACCATTAAGTATAAAGTCTGCACGAGTGAACCGAGTTCACCGTAGAGGAAATGACTGGGAATAACATTCAAAAATCTATTCAAATGTTTAATGTAAGAGATTCCCTGGAGAAGAGAAAAGCAATGAGCTTCTTCAGCCTTTCCCTCTGTCCTCCTCAGCAAGGCTAACGGTAATTGAGCTGCAACATAAGGAGGAGCCACAAAGTCCTTCACTATTACGCTAAGAAAGATTTCCAGGGAAGCCCAAAGAAGAGACAGACCCACATGCCAAACAAACAGTGCCTTGGAGAGGAACCTCAACCCCACGCTCACGGTGTCACCAGCAGCAAAACCCACTGGCATTAAAGACCTTGGCTCTTCCACCAGTGTCACGTGTCATTAGGCAAATTGGGGAAGCCACAGTTACAGTCGTTTTCACCCAAAATAACTCAGGCTGTTTAGGGGGAAGGTCCTGAATTCTCCCCCAAACCCTGACCTCTCGTCCCCCTCATGTTGACATGAGGCTTGTGCAGCTCCACGGGGCATCCCGGGAGCTGTGCACACTGAAACTATTAATTGCCAACATTAATTAAATGTTGGGTCCCAAAGACAACACAAAGCTTGTACCAGTGTAATGCAGGAGACGGATGGACGGACGGACAGAAGGAAGGAAGGAAGGAAGGAAGGAAGGAAGGAAGGAAGGCAGGCAGGCCCCTTCCAGTAAGAGTCAAAACTTAAGCCAAATCCAAGCAGCCTCTTAATTCCATGATGATAAAAATGAGAATAGTACTTCCTTGTGTCGGAAAGGAGTTGCTGGTCCAAACGTTTAGAAATTACAAAGCGCTCAAATGCCCAATGAAGTATTGATTAATAACACAAACAGATCAAGTGCCTTGAAAACCTCAAATCAATTTTTTGTTAGTTAAGACAACAAAAGCTGGTTGTGCTAAGCAAGAAGTTTGAATAACATTACCTAGATTTAACACACATTATTTAACTTAGATTTCTATTTTCAGCGATACTGAATACGAAATTACGAAATCTATTGTTGAAATCCACCTGTTAAAAGCACCTATTAAAATTACTTAGATGAGACAGCATTCAAAAGGCACATACTTGTTGCCAAAGCTTTGAAGGAAGGCAGAAGCTGTTAGAGCCCTGGTGCAGGTCTGATGTGCAAACCCAGCCCGGAGAGCAACAGCCTCTCCAGCAGGTGCAGGGAAAATATCCCCCATATTCAGTTTATCGGACTGGTTCAGTCCAATACTGAGTTTGTTCAGAACAGAGACGCTATTTGGCAGCCGATCGCTAATCCGCCTCTTGCCGGCCCGCGGCGAAGAAAGGCGAGACCCCAGGTGGGGTTGTCCACGGGAGGCCACGTACCTTGGTGTGTCCGTCCTGCTCAGCGGGGGCTGCGGGGGCCCCGGGAGCCCTGCGGCGAGGGGCAGCGGGGCCGGCGGAGCCCGCGGCCGAGCGGAGATGATGCTGCGGCGCTCCCGGGCGGCGCTGGCACCGTTCCCCCCGCCAGCCGGCTCCAGGGGGTGGAGGCTGCGTTCTGGCTTCCCCCAGCCTGGAGCACAGTTAATAACGTGCCAGCTGTATCTGCAGACAAGCCAAGTTTAATGAGGCTACAACAAAAGCATTCAAATATGCACTACAGAACTTCTGCGGGGATTTTCTTTTTTTTTTTCCTAGAGCTTGTTTTAAAAAAAAAAAATGAACGATAGGAATTCTTGACAATGTTTGTACACACACTTCCTTTATTTTTAATTGATTTTTTTTTTAAATTATATTCTGTAAATTCAAAGAAATCTACATTAGAAAGATATTTTAATCTCACTACTTCCAACAGCAAAATTATGTTGTGTGTTGAGTGCTTGAAATGCACTGCTGGTTGCTTTTTTGTTAATAAACACTGAAGTCTTAATTGTTTTTCCCCTAGACGGCCAGACAGCACCGCTCTATCTGCCAGGACTGCACACCAGGACAAGCGCATCCCTCACCTCCTCTCGGGAGCCCAGACACAAACCTGAGCACATCCCTGGTGCTACTGATGAAGATCCCGTCCCAATTCGCGTCCTGCCAGCCACGCTTTGCCACACACCTCCCATATCCTCCTCCAGGTCAACACACAGGAGGTATCAGTAAGAGGATTGAAAATATGGATTTGGAGACAGCAAGAGAAGTCTGCTCAAGCATGAGCAGGTGGAGAAGGTGGGAAAGCAGCGATCGCTCACTGTCTCCGCCAAGAACTGGAGGGTGCCACAGGAAAGGGATTAAGGGAGTGGAGCATCTCCCGTGTGAGGAAAGGCTGAGGGAGCTGGGGCTCTGGAGCTGGACAAGAGGACACTGAGGGGGGACTCATTCCTGGGGATCAATATGGAAAGGGGGAGTGTCAGGAGGATGGAGCCAGGCTCTTCTGGGTGACAACCAGTGACAGGACAAGGGGCAATGGGTACAAACTGGAACACAGGAGGTTCCACTGAAAGATGAGAAGCAACTTGTTGGGGGTGAGGGTGGCAGAGCCTGGCCCAGGCTGCCCAGGGGGGTTGTGGAGTCTCCTTCTGTGCAGACATTCCAACCCGCCTGGACACCTTCCTGTGTAACCTCATCTGGGTGTTCCTGCTCCATGGGGGGATTGCACTGGATGAGCTTTCCAGGGCCCTTCCAACCCCTCACATTCTGGGATTCTGTGAAAGCGGGTGACAAAGCTGAAGTGAACAAAAGGGGACACTTCCCCAATGCACAACTGAACTCTGGGTCCCCACCACAGGAAATGCTAAATGCAAATGCTAAATGCACACCTCGCTTCAACAAGACACTTCAAAATGGAAAGTCAGGGAAGAAGATTAGCTGAGGAATTTAATCAAAAGCACTGAGAAGTGCCCAGATAAGTTTGCTGACAGCTGAGAGAATATTCTGGGGAAACAGTGCTATGGGACCATGGGGCTGGCTCAGTACGGCCATCCTGATGTGAGTATGTACTCAGTGGTCTGCTGGGGACAAGGGAAGAAATCAAGAAAAAAGCAGACTTTTAATGCACCTCTCCTGCACTGCTCACATCTGCAGTCTGAAGATCCTGGCGGCTCCGAATCCACTAAGGCTGTTGGTATGGCCAACATGGTTCTGTCCCTCAACAGCCCCCAGGAACGCACCTTCAGCAGCGCCCTTGCCACAAACATCCATGCTCTTGTCTGTCTGCGGCAGGACAACCCCAGCACATCCCCCGCCAAGCTTGCTGAGGCATTATTAAAGGCCACTTTATAACGAGCATGCATCTGTTGTAGTCTCCTCACCGCATTTCTGAATAAGTTTCACATATTGTGTTTTCTCCACAGCCCCTGAACACTGGGACCTGCTTGGGACAGCAGTGATCCCCCTTTCCCGTGAGCATGGGGCTCCTGGATGGAGCCGTTCACCACAGCCCCTCCCTCCTCCTCCTCAAAAAACATCATTTCTATCATGCCAAGAAACAACCCTGCCCTACAAAGACCCGCGCGATGCTCCCTCCGCTCTAACATGGCGATGGATTATCCTTTGCAAACAGAAATCCAAAGGGGAGGTGGAGCTGTGGCCCCCCCGGTGTCCCCCAAGGGCTGCCAGGCCCTGGTCGGTGTGGGGGGAGCGGGGGCTCCAGCTCGCGGTGCAGGTCCTGCTGCCCACGGGGGCTCTCACCGGCACCAGCAGCATTTGGGGTGTTTGTTCACCGTGGCTTTTCAGCCAGCCAAGCACCAAACCCTTTGAGACTTCCAAAGGACACGCGCTTTCTTTAAGAGGCCTCACTTAAGCGCTCGCTTTCTCCTCTACCCGTTTTCACGTGTACCTGTGCTTACTTCCCAGACTACTTTTTGAACTAGATAAAAGTAGATAAAAGAACTCAATTAAAGTAGCAGGAATGAAACAGTCCCTTGCTGATACAAGCACATGAACGTGTCATCCTCAGTTCCTCACTGGGCCACGTGTTGAAAAATGACAGGGAAAACATTCTTCCTGGGTGAAAAACATACATACACTGCTTAAGGAAAGATATCACCATTGCTAAGAGATGTGCGTGTGCGTCCCCAGAACGCACAGCCCGCCCGGCCGCGGTGCCTGCTGGCTGCGGAAGGGGCACAGACAGCTCACGCCCTCCCCTCCTACCAGGGGTTTTGGTTATAGGCGACCAAGCCGGCGGCAGCCGTGCTGGCAGCGCTCCTATCTGCCGGCGCAGCGCCTGGTGCTGCCTCCCTGCCACCGTCCCCAGGGACCCGGCGCAAAGGTGGCGCTGGCGATTGCGGGAGGCGGCGCCGGGCGCCCTGGCAGGCTCTTATCGCAGTGCGCTGCCCGCTGCTGCACGGCCCCCGGGACGCCCTCCATCAGACTGCACAGCTGGGTGGTTATGGCGAGCAAACGTTTTACATTCACATCTCCCCCCACTTCAAACCCTTCCAGGCGCGGCCAAGAGGCACCCCAAAGCAACCGCCTCGCTGAGCCGAGGTCTCACCTACCTTCACCCGCCGGACGAGCCTCCGATCTGCCGGGGCAGCAACGCCGTCAGGGAGCGCAGCGCTGCGCACAGCTGTCACAAACGTATGCAACACAGCAAACGCTGCGCTAAAAGCACCTTGGCGGGCAGCCCCCACCTGCGCCGAACACCCTGCGTGGGCGCAGGAAACACATTGCACGGGATGCGCTGCGAAACCCTCGCATCAGCAAATGTCACCGGTCTCTTGTTTGTCATCAAATTTGCAACTGCACCTCTGGTTGACTCCAGATCCAAATTCACATGTGGGAATATGCTTTGTGTTCTACATTATCAATACACATTTCTCTGAGCACCTGCGTGGAAAGCCAGGCAGCCCAGCACCTTATCGGCACACTGATTTTCTGGTGTGTTTGGCCCAAGTCCTGGTCAGAGCGTCTCGCTGAGCTCCAACATCACCCGTGCGATGGCAGCAGTCGGGGTGCCAGACCCCGGACCACCCAGCCAAGCGCACCCCGGCAATAATATTGGGTTTTGGAGCTCTCGGCACCCATGGGCACAAATAGTGACTCCAGGGAGCCATGGGGAGCCCGGCTCCTGGAGGGGGGACCAGGGACAGGAGCCGCCAAGCGACTGACAATAAAACCCCTGCCCCGGTGCCCACTTTCAGATCTAGGCAGCGAGAACCGAGGGCTCCAGGGAAAATCCATGTTTTTACAGTTTGTGAAATTACTGAGCTTTTCTGGTGCCAATTTTAAAACCCTGCTATGACCTCTGGAAAGAAGGAAAACTGCATTTCAGCACGACAATGTAGAAAAGAACAAAAAAAGGAAATTGGTTATTTTTTTTAGCTTGAAACACTAGTCAGGTTAAGAGAAAGGAGCAGAATTCTGGCAAGGACAAGAGCACTCAGACTGAGCCACAACACAGTAATTAGGGCCAGTAGGTCATTAGAGCCACAGCTGTATAAACTAGGTGTATAATTAAGTTTCCACACTGCTTTTTCACAACTGTATTTCAGTTTCTTTTGTGGAGAACAATCAGTAATCCACTAATTTAAAGAAGCAACAACAGCAGCAGCAAAAAGATAAAATCTCTGACTTGCCAATCAGGTGCAAGCGAAGATTACAAATTTGGGAAGGGCTAATTTTGGCAATACGTGCAAGAAATTGCTCTTTGTCAGTGGGAAGTACAAAGTGCCACCTGACAAAACCATTCATGGGACGTAGTCACTTGTTGACAAGCTGCCGTGTGTGGTTTTCTGGATAAGCATCCCGCATCAACGGTTGCGTGGCAATTAGAATTCTTGTAGCAGGTGAAATACAAGAAAATACAAAATTATACACTAGCATGAAACAGTTACAATACTTCATTTCAAACGTAAGCCTAGTGTACAAGTTACAGGGCATTTAAAAGGAGCAACTGCAAGACTTTAATTATAAACTAGTTCCTACCGTACAGTAGTTTAGAAAAATCAGCCGCTTCCAAGCTGGCAAAATCCATATAAAGCTCTGCTGCTGTTTGAAACAGACAACCTGTAAAGTCATCACAACAGAAGAGGACCTCATGAAATGCTCAGAGAGCCCAGCGAAACCTACTCCTGTCCACTGATGCACTAATTTGCTTTACAACACTCTACATTCAGCTGAGAAACTGGAGAGGAAAGTTTACATGAGGATATTCTGACCCATGGGAGGAGGAAGCACAAATAACACCATCAAATACTGGAGCTAAACCCAGGCTAACGCAGGTGCGCTAAAACGCACAAGCAAAGTGGCAAAACTCGTGGCTTTTTAGCCACTTGTCATCAGACAACGAGTAACTTGGCATCAGCCACCAGCCGATGATACATCGCAGAATAGCTGCCTGATGTGTGCAGCCTCTGGTGCCGGCTGTAAATCCACATGCAATTCTTTACTCCTGTCCCTAACGCTATCACTCCTACACTCTAACAGCAGTGTGCAGTATATATGTATAAAAAAAGGCTGCATCTGATGCACATGGCAGCTGCTTAGTCTTATTTACTTACAGGGATGTGGGATGCCAATGAGTTTTAAATCAACTTTAAAAGCTTAACCCATCCAGCGTATCCACTAGGTGTGTTTATCTGTTCTCAGAGTATCTTTGAAGATGGTTGTTTAAGGCACGGGCCTGCTGCAGGAGAGCTCATTTGTCGGGAGACAAGGGAAGACATGAGCCGGTAAGGAAATGTGATGTTCTGGTGGTACCAGCTGCCCCCGTTTAGACCCTTTCCAGATCCCCGCAGACGCTGCAAACCTGCAGCCTGCAATCAGACATCAGGCACGAGCCAAAGGTACAAAAGGCACCTAATTCTGTCAGAGGGAGAACATCTCTACTACGCAGACATCAAAAGGAATGCCATGCGCTTCTGCTACCCGGAATGTCTACATTTCAGCGGTGTTTTGTCCTCAAAGAAACGAGTCTGAGATACATGAAAAAGCAAGGGGGGAAATGGCTGTTTGTTACCTCCTTACATGTCAAAGCAGCTGTGTTCAAACTGTATTAGAACTTCAGCGCGCCGTAATGAATTTCTAAGGGATTCCAGTGAAATAGATGGTTTATCCTATTCTTTAGAGTGATCTCTTGTAATCCTGCACCACTCCTGGGCTACAACACCTTCCTCACTTCAGCATCCCAAAGGAAGTCATTAGTTATCTTGTATCATCAGCCTGGTGATAATATCACTACAAATATTACCCGTATTGATCTGGAGCCATGTAGACACAACTGAAAACCCTGCTTCAGATTAAGACATGACAAGCTGGCTTGCCAAGAGGTCAGGGGCTGCATTACACCCTCAGCTGCACCGGGCAGGCGTTGTGGGCAAACAGACCGCACGGTAAGCAAGGACACGGTCAAATAGCTTAATTTTGGGGGTAATATGTTTAAAAATACCACATTTCCTAATGCAATTAAGATTTTCACCCTGGTGGCGCAGGTCATCTCAGATGAACTAACAGAGATGTGCATTTTGCATGCTTTGAACAAAAATTCTCCTGGCTATCAAACAAACTGCTGGCTCTGAAAGGGTCAGATATGTAAGGTCAGATATGTAAGTATCAAGCAATATTCCAGATTGTCTTCATGGAAATATCCTCGTTCCAGAACATATGAGTGCAATCTTCCTATATACTTGAAATCACTTTAGGACACTAGATTAGAATAGATGGAAAACAGGCAGTCTTGTTCTGGAACAAGGATATCCTCACATGGAGATAATTAGCACCTATCCATGTATATGCAGATGGTTACATGGTGCCTTTATATGACAAAACGTCTTTGTAAATCATCAGTGCATGTGAAGACAGTAAAAGAAGATGAAATTATGCTACCTGCAATCAAAAATTAGCAATGGGAATACTAAAAAATTATTTTGATAGGTCCCAAAAACCAGAATTTATTTTTCTTACTCTCACTAACAGAATACATTGAGGATAAATAAAAACTGAGGCGTGAAAACACCGACTGTATTGGTGTGAGTAGAATCTCCAGATTGCTCCACCTTAATGCATATTTGCCTCAGGAAAAAAATTGCTCCTTTCCATTGAGCTGTTGGTCATCATCATCACCTCCCGTTCTCCCTCTGGGGTCTCCACCACCTGCCCCACTGCCCCAGTTGTGCCGTTACAGCTGGGCTGGGGACACACGGGGAATCGGACCTGAGCAGACACCGGGGGTAAAACCAGCCTTTCTCCTGGTGGGGCTCAGCCCCAGCGCCATGAGCAGCTGCACCGGCACAACTCAGGTGGCAGTGCAGTGACAGAGCAGTGGCTGCCTGGGGACAGCTGCTGGACACGTGTCCTACAGCTGCTGGAGATGTGTCCCACAGCCGCTGGAGACATGTCCTACAGCCGCTGGAGACGTGTCCCACAGCCACCCAAGAACAGCCACTGGAGATGTGTCCTACAGCCGCTGGAGACGTGTCCTACAGCCGCTGGAGACGTGTCCTACAGCCACCCAATGGCAGCTGCTGGAGACGTGTCCTACAGCCACTGGAGATATGTCCTACAGCTACCCAAGGACAGCCACTGGAGACGTGACCTATGGCCGCTGGAGACGTGTCCTACAGCTGCTGGAGACGCATCCTACAGCCACCCAGGGACAGCCACTGGAGACACGTCCTACGGCCGCTGGAGACGTGTCCTACAGCCACCCAAGGACAGCCACTGGAGACATGTCCTACGGCCGCTGGAGACGTGTCCTACAGCTGCTGGAGACGCGTCCTACAGTCACCCAGGGATAGCCGCTGGAGACGTGTCCTACAGCTGCTGGAGACGTGTCCTACAGCCACCCAAGGACAGCCACTGGAAATGTGTCCTACAGCTGCTGGAGATGTGTCCTACAGCTGCTGGAGATGCATCCTACAGCCACCCAAGGACACCCACTGGAGACATGTCCTACAGCTGCTGGAGACGCATCCTACAGCCACCCAGGGACAGCTGCTGGAGATGTGTCCTACAGCTGCTGGAGACGTGTCCTACAGCCACCCAAGGACAGCCACTGGAGATGTGTCCTACAGCTACCCAGGGACAGCCACTGGAGATGTGTCCTACAGCCACTGGAGACGTGTCCTACAGCTGTCCAGCTGCCCGGGATCCTGCCTGTCCCAATCCCCGTACAGGATGGTGTTGGGAACATCTTCTCTGTGCACTTCACCTTCCAGCTTTGAAAATAAGGATTTTTCTATTCAGTGGCCTTTTCTTGCCTACAGCCCTGCAGTAGATACAAGTGTCATCTACAGCTGTCTCAGGCCAACGCCATGGCTGTCGGCTGGCCAAGAAATGACCCTGCGAGAAGCAGCCTTTCCACTCTCTGCACTTCAAGCTCGTAGCCTACAAATGTTTAAAGGACAGCAGAGAGCCAGGAGCGGGGGGGGACTGCAGTCCCCATCCACCCACAGCAGGAACAGACCCTGCGTCCCTCTGTCCTTCCTCCCCACAAGTAGATGGGCACAAAGGGGGACACCTCATCTCTGCAGACCAGAGCGAAACAGGAGGACGCTCTCGGGGCAGGACTTGGACCCAGCCCAAGCCCCCACCTAACCCTTGCTGCACTGTTTCCGCTGCGCATCATTTTATTTATGCCCCAAAAGAAGAGCAAAAAAAATGAACTAATTGCCAAACAAATTAAGTGGCCAGGGAAGAATATGCACTCAGGGGAAAGAGGGTGGGATGCTGCCGCAGCAGAGGAGAAACTAAACTAACCCTCCTGCCCTCTGCCAGCCTTGACAGACCAGCCTGCCGTAACAGCAACTGCCTAAAAATACTTTAGATGAGTGCGGAGGAAAAAGTGATGGCAGAGTATTCAATTCCAAGAAGGTGAAGGATGAGAATCTCTCATTTAAATACATCTGAATATATTCTGCGTTCCCCCTCCTAAGATTTTATTTAATCTTTGGTAAAATCTGCAAAGCTTTTTACTACCCCGTAAATCGGCTTAGTGTGCTCTGCAGAATACCTGCTGCTACCGCCAGCCACGCGAAGGCAGCCGTGTAAAAGCAAGATACATTGCAATTGTTCACGCCAATGCTCTGAGCTTGCTCCTGCTTTACAGCAAGTAAAACTGAGATCAGCATAGGCTACTGCTCTCCTCACTTCCACAGAACTCAAAAGGGTGATGCAATAATAACCTAGGGAGAATGGTGTATTTTTAGGGTGGGATTATGAAGCTCGCACTATGAATTTTAATCTCCAAAATCATCGTGTTCTTTTATGGGGTTCAGAGGCCGTTCTTCCTGGGACTTTTGCACACTTCAGTCATTTAACTTTTCTAATCTTCCTGCATTTAGAGAGAGAGGGAAAAATACCCTGCCTGAAACTTTTAGCATTTAAAAAAAACCCACAACATTTTTGTCTAACGTAATTACTGACAGATTCCAATTGGAAAGCTGCTGCTTTTATTTTAATTTTATTAAAGGAGTGAACAAAGGCTACCCAAGGCACCACAATAAAATTACATTAACTGTAAAATTACATTATTAATTCTTTAATCTCACTTGAGGCCTCAAGCTGTTGCTATGTCCAATTACCCAGCTAACCACCTGTCAGAACTGTAAAGCTAGTTTAACATTACCTCCAGGACAGTTGTGTGCCCTGTGTTCAGTCAGGTCTGCCAGTGAATCGAAGTCCTGCTGACAGTTATCGCAGGTGTAAATTGACTCATCCTCCATGTCTTCATCTTCCTCATTTCTCTCTTCCTGGCTCGTCACGCTGTTCCTCTCTTCCAGGGCCCGGCTGTCCTTCGCCTCGCTCTCCAGCTCTCCTCCCAGGCCACCTGCCAACAGCAACAACATCCTCTAAGTTTGAGAGGGCTGAAAAATAAGAGCTTTAAGAAGGATGTTGCACTTATTAAGATACATTTAATTACAGCCGCTCTCACATTATTCCCGACACCTTTCATTATATTAATGTGGTTTTTATATCATGCGGTGCAACAATTCTCAACTGTATTCTCTGCTGCTTAGTGCGAATCCTGCAAACACTCTCTCCTAATCTTCTCTGGTGGGTGTATAGCGGGAGCCTCTAACTCTCTGTCATATAAAGTTGTTAGTGTTTTATCACTTAACCAGATTCTCAAAGCTTTAAAAATTGGCAAGATTAATTACAGCCCGCAAAGAAAAGGCGTGTGCTGAATTTTAATTCTCAACGCTCTCCTCTCCCCGCCACCTCCAAGCCCAACTATGAGTAACAACAAGAAAAAAAACACTCTAGCTGAAGCCCACGTGTACCCCAGGACGCGAGAGCTCCTGCCGAACCACCGCGAGGCACTTTGGGCAGATGGGCCTCACATTGTGCCGATGGAGCTGGGAGCTGACAGCACTGCTTCTGACCTTCAGGTCCCTCAGGCATTTTTTATCTTCATCTGCGACCGGTGTGTGGGCTGGCACATCTTTGCCAAAGAAGTTTGCATGGACATTAGTACAGAAGGAGCCTGAGCTCTGTGTCAGCTCCTAAGAGACCCCGGTGCAGGGGAACAGGCACCCCGGGCCGTGCCGGCAGCAGCTCCACCACAGCGCTCAGGGCTGGCGAGGTGGGAGGCCATGGTCAGACCTCCAGCACGCACCCAGTGTCCCACCACAAGGGACGGGCTTGCAGACCGGGCTTTCAGTTCCAGCAGGACAGGGAACTGCTGCAGAGAGTCCAGCGCAGCCACCAAGATGCTGAAAGGAGTGGAGCATCTCCCGTGTGAGGAAAGGCTGAGGGAGATGGGGCTCTGGAGCTAGACAAGAGGACACTGAGGGGGGACTCATTCCTGGGGATCAATATGGAAAGGGGGAGTGTCAGGAGGATGGAGCCAGGCTCTTCTGGTGACAACCAGTGACAGGACAAGGGGCAATGAGTGCAAACTGGAACACAGGAGGTTCCACTGAAAGAGGAGAAGAAACTTGTTGGGGTGAGGGTGGCAGAGCCTGGCCCAGGCTGCCCAGGGGGGTTGTGGAGTCTCCTTCTGTGCAGACATTCCAACCCGCCTGGACACCTTCCTGTGTAACCTCATCTGGGTGTTCCTGCTCCATGGGGGGATTGCACTGGATGAGCTTTCTAGGGCCCTTCAACCCCTGACATGCTGGGATTCTGGGATTCTGTGACATGTCCTTGTGGCTCCAGGACACCCCCTTGGCCATGGTGGCCACCCGGCCAGGCCTGAAGCCGGCCATGCCCACGGTTCCCTGAGCACCACGGCACGGGGGGAGGCAGCGGAGCTGAAAAAGCCCTTCTACATCCCTGACATCCTCTCAGCAGGGAAAGTGTCTGTCAGATACACTGGCCATGCGTGTGACTGGACTATGGTGATCGGGTAAAACAGAGATGTCCACACCTCTTCCAAAGGGCTGTCCCACCGCCACGGGTGACACAGCCCCAGGTGCCACATCAGCACCATTTCACTGGCCACCACGACACCCCGAACACACCCTGTAGGTAAGACGGGAACACTGGAGAAATCATCCAAAGCAAAATGGAACCACGGGCTCTTCCAGCAGAAGATTCTGAGCCCGAGCACCCGGGAGCTGCCGGGCCGGGCGGGAGGAGATGCCACCTTGTTGGTATGGGATGCACTCGGGTCTTAAGGCATTAAGGAAACGCCAGCGAACAGAGAGATGAATTGTTTCTAAAATTAGATCAGTGTCAAAAAGATTAAGGACAACCAATGCTGAGAACATGAAACAAAGCTGAAAAATAAAATTTATTAAAGACGAAAACTGGTTACGGCGAGCACCGCAGCTCAGACACACGCGTTAGCAGGGCTCTGCTACCGCCACCCAGCCAGAGCACGTTTTATACAGTGTTCTACACGGTAACATAAATCAACCGGTGTAAAGTGCTCTGCAGCTTTCCGTGGAGCACTCGTAACATGACGTACCCTCCGAATTGCAATGGCAATATTAAAAATCAATGCTATCTTGTGGTGTATCACAGCATCCCTCTTAGCAATTAACTGATCTGCACATTTTCAGGTTCTTTTACTGTTAAATTATACATACCTTTCCACTACAAAACTTCCATTAAGGGCTAGATATAATGTTCACTTTAAAAATCAGATATGCCACTTACACAGCAGTAATGAATTTAAGGATTTGGTTCTAAGAAGTATCACTCGCTAAGCTCTCCACACTGTAAGCCATCATCTGCACTATGTTTATTCAATAAAATGCTGTTTGCTGAACTTCATGCTTTATAGACTCTTCCATTAAGTAAAAAGGTGTTGCAACGAAAAAACACATGATTCTGGTGCTCTTTATACTACTACTTTACCAAATAAGTTATGTTTAAAGCTATGCTAGCTTTGCTTTGCTTCACACATCATTTAATGTACATATGCAAATTATCACTTCAATTTTCTCGTATTTACTTGGCCCACCTTTTTACAGCACTCACAAACATTTTAGCTCATTCCATCTTTGTAAAGCCTGAATGTCCTGCAGACTTAATAGTTAATAAATCAGAATGTCAGCGCTCTGGTTTTATAAGACAGAAACCTACAAAAATAGCCCAAGTATATAAATTGAACCTAAAGAACTGCCAATGGAGAGCTCGGAGAAGCACTTCTGAATGGACTTTGCCACGACCCGAAAAAGAAAGCTTTTAGCTAACTTTGGGGAGGTTTATGGGACCTTCGCTAATATTTTTAGCAAAAATATTGACTTCTGACAGTTAACCTAAAGACCAGCTGATCTGCTGAGTACCCTGTGACAAATTCCTCCTTGGTTTTACTCCAGCACTTCGTGACTACACCAGGCGCAAAGCTGTTCGACCGAGTCCAACAATAACAAATAATTTAGCACACTGCTTTAGGAAAAATAAATCGTACAATGTGAGATAAGAAAATAGATTCCCGCCTGCAAAGCAAAATTCCAGAAACATTTTTTAATTCCCCGTTGAATGGGAAATCTGATCCTCTAGGCAACTTTTCAAAAGCGTCGTTGCTTGACAGAGCTCTATGTCAAATAACACAACAGTGAATCTTGCATAAATTATTTAGCAAGCGCAACATTGCTTTAAAATGAGATTTTTTTTCTGTTTTCAGCAAGTTGAAGGAATTTTACACATTTACCACGCCTCAGCGTTACTGTCCCTTGAATAACACACTCGGACTCCTCTGCGAAGCCGCGTGCTTGGTGCTTGCCTTGTAGAAACCACACACCACCAAGAGAAATCTGTGCTGTTCCTGAGTTTTTTGACCTTTGTGTCCAGCGTTTTGAGCGCAGGCTGCCAGCGGGTGTGTGGGGTGCGGGCGGCCCCGGGGAGACGCTCACTCCTTGCCCGCGGGAGCCAAACAGCCAGCAAGCACCAGGGCGGTGATGGGAATGGATGGGCCATCTTCAAACGCAGCCCAGCTGCTCGCGCCGTGAGCTCAGTCCCCCTGGCGAGGACGGCGGGCGCGAGCATTCCTCAGGAATTCATTGCTCAGGGGGTTTGCTGTACAAGTTCAGCAAGTTAACGTGCGATTTTCCTGCTGCAGGAGCACCTCTCCCCAGCACGCCGGGGTACGGGCACACATGGGTGCGCTCCTGTGGGGTTTGGGTCCCCACGGGACCCAGGGTGCTGCTGGCACCCGGAGCAGGTGGGATTTGGGGCTGTGAGGGGACACGTTTGTGCACTGCCACACAAAGGGGTGGCCAGAGCCACCAGCGCCTTCTGAAGCCTCCAAAGATCAGCGGCTGCCTTGCAGCATCACACAGATGTGTGTGTGTTAACTGACACAGCTCATTTTTCAGATGGCCTTGGAGGTCAGTGCGCTTAGGTGAATAGTAAGTAGCTTCCATCTAGATTGCTAAGAAAATATCAAAAATAACAGAGCTGCAAGTAATATGCACAGGGCACAGCACCACGGACATTTGTGCACAGCACCAGGGGACGGCCACACATCAGCAGAAGGGAGCTGCTGGCACCGCGTCTTAGGATAAATGATCACTAATTAATCCTAAAGGGAGGGGGAAAAAAAGGCCCTGCATTTCACAAATATGTTATTAGTAATTTTAAAATGAACCTGCCATCTCTAATGATGGCTTTAACAATTTTCTTGCATGAGTAAGAGAGGACACGATTCAAGAGACCAGCCTTGAAAGTATACCTGGCACTACCTGAAATGTCAGGAAACAGGGGCTTTTTGGTTTGCTTTTTTCCTCTCTCTTTTTACATTTTTTCCCCCTGTAGCACAGTGGAAGGCCTGCAGGGCTTTACACAAGATGAATATTTTACCCTATGACCTAAACAATCTGGCCAACAGTCAAGAATATGTTATTCTAATTGCCACTAAAGTTAATGTTGTTAATGACTCTTGGTTTTTCTGCAAAAGCCAGCTTGTGCTCTAGAAAGTTACTATTTCAAAGGGGACATATAAAGAACTGGGAGTGTTCCTGCCTGACCTGGTGGTCCAAGGAATGTGGCAAACTTGGCGAAGCTGGAAAAGTGAATTCCCAAAGGCCCGGCTTGAAAGTTGCAGTCAGTAGAAACGCCTTCTGAGCTGTGTTCAAAACAGCTCTGTTACAGGAATAACGTGCTGCTAGGGCCAAACATTTGAAAACAGATTACACGTACCACGTTCAGCTCGGGCCCTGCTGAAGTCAAGAGCAGATTTCCCCTTGCTGCAGTCCAAGCAGGACCGAGGGCACGGCTGCGGGACTGCAGCGCCAGTCACGCTGGGACACGCGGCTCTGGGGACTCGGGCCGGCCATGCGAGAAGGGCAGAGCCCCACTGGCGGCGAGGCTGATGCCCACCTATAATTGGGAGCCATGGAAATGGGTGACACGGTGGAACACATGGGCCAGAGAAATTGCAAAAGGAACCAGCCTCTCAGCTTATTTTTTCAGCCGTGGAATCAACTATAGACGGTTTACACTTTTTGTCTTATCAGCACAATACAGAGCAAGCAAGCCTTGCTGTCTTCGTGCCAGTACATTTTCTGGGGCTTTTCTTGAATTTTTTTTTTTAACCCCGAGGACTTTTTAAAGCTGGGATTTCTTTTAAACCTAGGATTGTTCTTTGGAACATACCACTTAGCGCAGGGTCATATCTGGCTTTAAATACCTACAGTTACAGGGCTTCCATCAAGAGTCATTTCTTTACAGCAGGCTGACTTAGTGCGAGCCAGCACTGCCACAGCATCCCAGAGTGTCAGGGGTTGGAAGGGCCCTGGAAAGCTCATCCAGTGCAATCCCCCCATGGAGCAGGAACACCCAGATGAGGTTACACATCACAGCGACTTTGCCACGCGGAGCTGCAGTCTGTCCAGAGCGCTGCACGTTGCGCTGTGCGAACGGACCCCGAGCACGGACAGACACACTGCCAAGGGCTGAGAGCTGCGGGCAGAGGATAAAACGAAGGGGAAAGAAGCTCCTCTTCGTTCCTCTGCCTTGCTCCAAAGGAAATCAACTCAATGTCTCTCATTCCTAGAAATTTTCCAGAGGTGCAGTACAAGTGATAAATGATAGTGGAAAAAGAAAAGCTCAGGGCTGGAGGAACGAGGGGTGCTGGCACACCCAGCCGGGGTGCAGCCTTCCTGCCCCGCGGGCACAGACCCCAGCAAGACAAAAGGAAAGGAAATCTCATCTATAATTAGGAAGTGAGAACAAAAGAAACAAATGACTTAAAGGAAAAGCCTAACCTAAACGTTCCTCCCTCAACGGTGCGCTCAGTGTCGGGTGCCAAATGAGAGTGGGGGAGGTCTGTACCTTGAGGTGGTTTCTTACGTTCTAGTGTTGTCTCTAGCACTGTCACAAAGCAAAAAAGCCCAGTTTCTTGTCATTTGTGGTCAAAAGAACAAACAGGGGCAAAAAAGCCACTAGTGTTTGAGTAATTAGAACACAAACCTCAGGTGAAATCTTCCCGTAGGATGAAAATGTTGGCTTTGCTGTTTACCCCCACTCTGTGGCTCTTTAATGTCTCAAACAATGTCTTTTTTGAACAGTTCCATCTCACAGGCAGGTACCTGCATGTGCTACCAGCCTACGGGCCATGGCCCCGGTGTGAGCTGCTGTAACCACAGTGACCGTCCCACGCAGAGCCGCCAAAAACCTGCTCGAGCCAAGAAACCAGGCCAGGAGCAGCCGATGGCATCCCGGCCCCAGGACCAGAGAGCAAAGGCAGCTCGTTCTGCACATCAGTCCTTGCTACGTGCAGCAAAAGCCAGCGGTTTGGTGTTCTGTCAAGCACGCGGGGTCAACAAAGGTGCCTCGCTGAAAAACAAAGAGCCAGAAAGGACAAAGCGTGAAACGCCACCGTATTTTCGTGTGATGTCAGATCACACAGGATGACAATGGGGCGGAGTGGATGAAGCACAGCCTGCCACACAATCCTGCCGACGATCGGTCGCCACGTAACGCTCCTCTCGGGCTGAAGAGACCCGTCCGTCAGATTTTGCCTTCCCTCAACCAGAGGAAAAAAACAATCGTAACACCAAAAAAATTATTTGATCCAGCATGTAGTTAATGGTGTTGGCCTCCTAAGACTTACAACTTAATAAAATTGATCTCGCCGCAGTACTGTAATGAAGAACAGTAGGATAAGGCTACCCTTGAACCATGAAAATTGTATATTGTTACCTGCTCGTGCCCTCCTAGGGCTGTGGCCGCCGCAGCCCCTCCAAGCTGTCATTTGTCTGGCTCTGCCAGCAGCTGCTTTGGGCCGGCAAGGGAAGAGGGACAGCGCTCGCTTGTCCCTCTGGGTAATAACCCACAGGCTGCAAAAACACTGATCACAATGCTGTTTTGTCTGTAGTGTGTTAACAATAACATATAAAAAAGTCAGAGACTTTAAGAAGCGTACATTGTATTTTATGAGAGTCTTATTACAAGCCACTGTGTATTAAATCATATCGATTTCAAAGTAGGTGGACAGTTCTCCATGTTCTTCTTCAGCTTAGCACCTCCTTCTACATCTGCTCATGCATGGGCTTTAAGAGAAACAGCTTCCAAGCTGAACAGCCAGTAATCACCGGGTGCTGGTGCCCTGCTTTCACCTGAGCCCACCTACAGCTATATCTCTAGATGGTATAGAATATACCATACATATACCTATGTGGTATAATTACCCTGTTTTCTCCAGTGAACAATGCCCTGTGTTGTTCTGCCTCCGTGCAAAGCCAAGGTCACTGCTGGGACACGCACAGTAGCTACCAAAACATATTTATAAGTATTTATACACGTTTATATTGACAGTCCTGACCCCACTAAACCAGCGTAACTATTCCCATCCAGCACCTGCCCCAAAACCCACCACCTTTGCTCAATGACTTTTATATCGTGCTCGCGTACACAAACTCACCCTACAAGCTTCTTTTCTTGGATGTCAGGACTTCCATAGCATCCTTTAGTCAATGTGCTAGAGAAAGCTTTTATTAAATGCTGCTAATTTTTTTATTGATCAAACTGTGAGCCATTTCATTTTCCATTATAGCAGAAATCTCCTATAGGAGCATTCAGATTAAGTTTCTTTATTCTGTCTCTAGTAGCATGTCACTTTTAATCAGTTTTTAGTTTCATTATTGCTTAAAAATTAGAAAGCGGTTTCTCTGTTCTTTATTGCTTTTGTAAGTTTAGTTACTGCAGGGTTATTAAACTTGGAAAACATA
Organism: Nesoenas mayeri; assembly: GCF_963082525.1. Classification (NCBI taxonomy): domain Eukaryota; kingdom Metazoa; phylum Chordata; class Aves; order Columbiformes; family Columbidae; genus Nesoenas; species Nesoenas mayeri. The sequence goes on from NC_137547.1 coordinate 3,773,571, forward strand.
CAGACAGGCGTAACGTGCTAAATAAATTCCTCACTGCCTCCAACCAACTTCAACATGAGCTTTTTTTATATCATTTTTTAGGTTTATTTTCACTGAAAGACCGCTTGTAATTATTACTCATGTTCTCCCCAAACACTTATGTTACTAAAGTGTGAAATGTCTTCTAACACAAAGACAGTTCTCTGGGAAGTAATTACAAAAATGCATTCAGGGGCAATAATTTGATATTAACTGTCAACAGCATACATCTTCTGAAAAGGCACTTGTTAGGAAGGAATCATTTGTGCGGAATTTGAAGGCACTGAAGGCGAAACAAAACTGCAGAATCGCATTAAACTGAAACTCCAGCTCCCTCATCAAGGGTCAGTTTATGTTTAAATCATTACCTTGAAGGCAACCCCGACGCCTTCCAAAGGGTCTGTTAGAGACACTATTGCAATTTATACACAAGTCGTCACTTTTTGGTGTGGAACAACTTACACCCCCCTTTTTAAGGAAATTTCCGAGCAGTTAATCAAAACTATACATCTGAAAATCATGGGCTTCTATTAACCATTCACTGATAACACTAAAAATACTTGCTAATGGTAGTAATAAAAATAGTGGCCTCAGATTGGACCAGGCACATTAAAAAGATCTCTCTGTCTGTAACAGATACAAGAAAAAAGTTAATGAATATTTTATAGTGACTTTTAGGCTGTGGGCTATTCCCTCAGTCCTTAGGAAGGGGAAATAACTCCGTAAAATTAAAAATGAGCTTTAAAAAAGTGAAAGGCAGCAATAGTGCTTAAGCATCACATGACTTTTAAAGGGTTTAAAACAAATCAGATAAGGAAAACATAAAACACACTAAGCAGGAAAATTTCTTAATCATACTCACAGGTATTTCAGCTTTTCTAGTGCTTTTACTAAAATGATTTAGTTGTCACTATGTTACATGACAAATGCATTTATAGACGGCAAAGCAGACAAAGAGCGAAGTTGTTATTTAGTTGCACGCAAGCTGCGGTGGGATTGCCCTTTACAGTGCAAACGGCCCATCACGCTATCAGCTTTTGGCGCCTGGTTTAAGGGTATAAATACACTAGTTAATTCGCTGTGTAGATCTCCGCAGCTTTCAAACCAGGTCATGTGTTTGCCAAACTTCTCGGTATCATCCACAGAGAGCTCCCATCCACGCACTCGCCACCAGTAATAGTTGTGCCGTGGGGCATCTGCCGCTGGAAACAAGATGCGATTGTCCACTTCCAGATTCCCAAAGCGCATCTGAACGGGAGTAAGTGCCACCTTTGGTTCTGATCATGATCTTCAATTTATGTCTCCATTTATTATTATTATTATTATTATTATTATTATTAGTCTCCAACTATTATTATTATTATTATTATTATTCAGGTCTCTGTTGAAGACAATCATGGAATCCCACTCACACCTACCACAGGACATGTTAATTACATTTTAATTCATAGGCAGGCCAAAACCTTAATATTTTTTTCTATTAAGGGAATGGTGTGGAGTTTTGGTTTTGTTTTTACGTTAAGGTAAAACTTAAATCTATAGCTCCCTAAACAGAGAGAAAATGTGGGAGGCTTAATAAAATTCACATGTGGCTTGTTATTGCAGCTGCATATCAAATGCAAATATAAGGTATTGACTGGTTCTGCTCACAATAGCAGCTGCTGGAACTCACTGTAAAATGAATCTGTTGATTTTTAAAAAGAGAAAAAATCCTAATGATGTAATTTACTCTAAGTGACAGATGTGACTGTACATTTCCATGTCTGAATCTCCTTTGCCTAATTCAAAATGCAGTTTCCTTTATTGTTCCTCTGCAAGGTCCAGGATGTTGAACCGTCCTTGCAGTTCTGTCTGCAGGAGGTTCCCATCCTCAGTGTCACAGGAGAGCAGAGCAAAGTACCCTCTTACATCCCTGAATGTATTTCTGTTCAAAGTGCACTTTTCCCATGCTCGGGATATGGATTTGTTTAAAAACTGTGCTGAAGAGGAACACCCTTCACAAGCCAGCGCTACAGGATCCTACAGGTAGCATTTGCGTCCATCATTTTATACCTATCAAAACCCCAAAACCTTGGTACTGAGAGGAAAAGAGCCACAGCGCTCTGAACAATCAGGAAGCAAGGCGGGGAGGAAAGAGAGAAAATATAGAAAAAGAGGGGAAAAATGTATTGAGGCGGGAAGAAAAATACACTTAGGCCAATTAGAGAAAGCAATAATTATTTCACTGACCTCCTCATGGGTCTCAGTTTGCTCAGAACCTGCCTGAGTTGTTTTCCAGCGGGAATGCCAGACGTGCGTGGAAGGGACCCGCTCCTGAGACGCTGTGCCTGCAAGTCTTCAAAACGGTGATTAAAGACCGCGGAGGTCTCTGCGGGGCCGGGTTTGAGGAGGTAACGTCCCGGGTAAAGTCCTGCTTGTACCCGGGTGCAGAGCTTTGAGCCTGGACCGTAACCTCGCTGTGGGTTTTACGGGCTGATCAAACACAACATCACCTCGCAGGATGGAAAGCTCACTGAATTTTCTCTACAAATCTGGTTTGCTTTGGAAAAAAAGGTTCCTCAAATGCAGCTGAGGGAAAAGCCCCATTTTCCCAAATGTGTGCTCGTGTCTCTGTTACGGGTTACAGCTGGCAGAAGCCAACACAAACTGGGAAACCAGTACCTGACACTGGTCCAGCTGGGGCTGGGAGAGACATCTGTGGGAGATTTAGGAGCCAAATACTCCCTGCGTGGCGACCAACTGTAGCAAAACCCCATGAAACTGGAAATTAATGAGAGTTATGGACCTACGTGTCTAACTGGCTTCTGAAGAGCGGGGCTTACAAGGATTGAACACGTCACCCTCGGGTCTCGCTGTGCCCGCGCGTCTCGGCACGACCAGCACCGGGCTGGGACGGCGGCGCGGGGAGGCTGTTCAGACCACGGCAAAACAATTCTGTTAGCCCATGTGGAAAACTACAACGGATTTAACAAGGTTCTCAACCAGAAAAGAGGGAAGTCAGTCACATTACGCAGCACGGGAAAGGGTATTTGAGAGATGGACAAGATGTATGGACAAAAAGTATGAGCTTCTGCACGACTGTGCCCAGGCCCTGCCCAACAGATCCACCGAGGAGAGACCACAAACCCACCAGGAAAACAAATGAGCAGAATGACTCGAAGTTTCCTGCCACTTTCTGCTTGTTCTTTCTTCCCTGGGTTAAAAACACGATGTGATTTGGGGCTGCGGGCTGAGTTAAGTTTCAGTTTGTGTTTAAAACGAGCCCGCATGCAAAAATTAACATACTTCGAATTTCCTTTCTAATGACTTAATATCAAACTCTGAAGTCCTACACGTTTCACTTGACAAAGCCATTAATTCAGTAATTTCACATAATTAGATGGAGCAAAGTGGAGTATTTCAATTGGAGGTAAGTGAAATACACTGCGCAGCTCATGCTGTTCAAATCGTGCTGCACGCTATTCTGCTGCTGCTCATTTATTAATTTGGGATCGGCCGAAACGTGACACTGCGTAATAAGGAATGCACTGGCTTCAACACAACTAGAAACTAAAAGAAATAGAAGAAATCAATGAGGACAGTGAATGAAGCACCAAATGAAGTTAATCCCTGTGAATGAGGCTTCAGCAGAGCACTTGTGCGCCTCGCTGAAACCCGCACCCAGGTCTGCGCTTCCCCCGCGATCATTAATTTCTGACAAGAGGTTTTCAGCTATTTATTTATCCCTGGAATAAGCAGTGAGCTGTGCCAGTCCTCCACCACAGAGATCCCTTTAGCACTGATAACACTTTGCCCCCCTAACATCTTCCTGCGTCCTTTTGTCCAGCCCTATGTGGTAAATGGGTAATAAAGGTGAAGAAATTAAGATGGCCAATAACCCAAATAGTGGAAATACTTCATGCAATTAACAAAAGTGTCTCCAGAATATACTAGTGTTGGTTTGGTTTTCTTCCTTTCCATCGGTGCTTTCTGCTTCTCAAGTGTCTTATGAAGCACCTTCCAGATAGGCAGAAAGTTCCTGCGCTTGTTCCTGGGCCTGGCCGGACACTGTGCAGCTCCGGGTAACCCGGCAGAGCCGCTCTAACGACCCGCGAACGAAACGGGGGGACGCGAGGACACGCTGCTGCTGTTGTAATTAAGCTCGTGAAGAGTTGAGTTGGAGAGAAATTAGATTTATTTACACGCTGCTCTGTTGCTGATGAAGCACCAGCTATTTGGGAGAATTTCTAATTAACCCTAATTTAGTTGATACGCTCCTTAGCAGCCCCATTCCCCGCGTACTTTGCAGTAGGTAAGAAGTAGTAATGATAACAAGTTGTCCATTTTTAAAAGGCACATTTCTTCACGTGAGCCCAGTCCCAATGTTTTGCTGAATTTGTATTTTAATTGCTGATAAGTAGGAAGACGCAGGTTTGGGAACTTCACCCTACAGAACAGCTTCTCCCAGCCCCACGGGACACGGCCACAGGAGCTGGGGTTTGCTATGGACCTTCCTACCCCATTTACAGCCACCACAGCTCGCAGTCTACTTTTGAAGCACTTCCCGCATTGTTGGCCAATAATAATCACTAACAAGATCTGAGTTTAAAATCTTTCATTATAGTATCGAGCTAAAAATCACTTCACTCGTAGGATGTTTTCTCCCCAATGGCTCCACCGCGCTCCCAGTGCCTGTGGGTTTCTGTGCAACTCACAAAGACTTTTAAAATACAACAGGTTTCCAACTTTGCTATGTAAAAAAGCCCTAAAAATTCACCAGTTTTTATAAAACATTTTGAAGGAAGAGCAACATAAATTCCTATTTCAGTTTCACACACAACCACCATAAACACTGAGCGCCACTTTTTCGAAGTACCAGCGAGAAACTAAACATAATTTAATTCTCTTATAAGGAAGCGTGTCTGCTTGTCACAACACAAACCCAGAGATGCAAAGAGCAATGGCAGAGGTGATAATCCTCATGTCTTCAACACTGTACACATTTAAAGATAAAAAAGTGGATTTCAGCAACATCCTGTCCAGAAAATGTTTTACAAATCTGGCTATTAACTAATTTGAGCAAGATTTCACTCTGAAATTCACCTTGATCGGAAAAAGTACATTTTTACTGCACAACCTTCTTTTTTCATAAGATTATAAACCAAATGCTGCTCTCAGTTATACCTGCCTAACCCTGCTGATTCTGTAGATGCTCCCTGGATGTTGCTGTGGAAATTTGGCAATAAATGTATCTTGTTTAATAGGATGAAGGAAGAGAAGCCAAATGCTTTTCACACAGAACGTTTCTCATCTAACAGGATAAATGGTCATCTGGCCTCATGTGCTGAACGCAAAGAGCCCGATATGAGCTACTATTAAAGTTGAAGTTTTCTCAATTTCTGTACCAATTGATGGCAACACCACAAACTGACCATTTTTCTGCAAATATCACCTACTCAATTAAATCAACGATGCAAAACTGAAGTCTTCAATATTGTCGCTGGAAGAAGAATGACAGACTACATGCATCTCTTCTGAATATTGTCAATCACACAGAGGAAAACTTCAGTTCAAAACACTGTCTGGAATATTGTCCGGCACAAAATAACTTCGAGACTTTTGAAGGAACTTCACAATAAGAAAAACGAAAATGACCTATCTGTTGCTACAGTTGTATCTCCTTGATGTGCCAGCAAGAACAACTTGCCACAGCCCTTCTGGGAGAAGGCTAATTCAAGTCCGAGCCACACATTTCTTTTAACAAAAACCATAAGTGAAATCAAGTAAAGATGGAACTAATCAGTCTGTCAAAATGATACATTTATGAACTGCAAAAGGGTCTCATTTAAGTCTTCGGGTAAGAAACAGTTCTCAGATTTTCTTTCTGAGGATGGAAACAACTGCTGCTTCCATTGGCACTCACTCATCTGACAAAATGTGGCCAGGAAGCCAATGGTGCCTGGGGTGGGTTAGAAGGGGGTGGTCAGTAGGTCAGAGAGGTTCTCCTGCCCCTCTGCTCTGCCCTGGGGAGACCACACCTGGAATCTTGTGTCCAGCTGTGGCCCCTCAGTTCCAGCAGGACAGGGAACTGCTGCAGAGAGTCCAGCGCAGCCACCAAGATGCTGCAGGGAGTGGAGCATCTCCCGTGTGAGGAAAGGCTGAGGGAGCTGGGGCTCTGGAGCTGGACAAGAGGACGCTGAGGGGGGACTCATTCCTGGGGATCCATATGGAAAGGGGGAGTGTCAGGAGGATGGAGCCAGGCTCTGCTGGTGACAACCAGTGACAGGACAAGGGGCAATGGGTGCAAACTGGAACACAGGAGGTTCCACTGAAAGATGAGAAGAAACTTGTTGGGGGTGAGGGTGGCAGAGCCTGGCCCAGGCTGCCCAGGGGGGCTGTGGAGTCTCCTTCTGTGCAGACATTCCAACCCGCCTGGACACCTTCCTGTGTAACCTCATCTGGGTGTTCCTGCTCCATGGGGGGATTGCACTGGATGAGCTTTCCAGGGCCCTTCAACCCCTGACATGCTGGGATTCTGTGATTCTGTGAAAATCAGGACACGGGAATTCAGCGTCAATTTATTTCAGTCACCCACATCCCCCAGCCAAGCTGGATAACACCAACAAGGACCAACCTACACCATGCTCGGCTCCAGGAGTTCCCAGCTCCTCTCAAGTGGTTTTCTTTATCCAAGTGAAAGCTTCTAACCAAGCAGGAAGAAAAGCGCCCACAGGGTCCCCTCCATTGTGTGCCAGTAAGGACCTCACTTCAGAAATAGCACAAATTTCAGTGTTAAGGCGTTTAGAGGGAAAAGCACGGCACAAAATCCCATCATCCCACCACAAAGAGAAGTGCTGTTAAACACCTGAGTTCTCCTGTTTGAGTTAGGATGAGTTTACTAGAGAAAATCTAACAGTAGAGTCACCAACTAGGATGCTCAAGAAAAAAGAAAAGTTTTTCATTATAATGATGTAATAAAATTTCCCAGCACTCAAAAGCACCTTTCAGGTTTTAAACACAAAAGTAACACTTGCTTATCAGTTTATTTATAAAACATCAACTTCTCCCCAGTGCAGGAGCCTGGAATGTGACAGCTCGGAGCGGCGGCTCTTCCCTGTCTGAAGGGAAATGTCCCCAAGCATTGCTCCTTCAACTTTCAATCTAACAACGAAGGAGCTGAACTTCCCATATCTAGAAGATTACATCAGGAAAATACAATATATTGCACACATTCAGTTCAACAAGAATAGTTATTTTCAGCCAACTGATCGTGCTGCTGCTTCCACACCATGAAGGTAAAGGAGACCTTCGTTATCAGTCACAAACTGCCAACCCAAGGCAACGCCGAGCTAAAACACGTACGGCTAAACCCACACACTGTGCCGTAGCATTCAGAGTAATGTCATTCTGACTTATGTTTGCATTTTTATCGCTAATTGTTTCACCCCTTCTGAAGGAGACGCCTTGAACGGGAGGCGTCGCTTCCTTCTCCCCGTACCCCCACGCTCCAGCCTCATTACAACCCCAGCACTGTTGCCAAAATGAGATATTGCCTCATTTTTTTGGTACCGTGCCCTTGAAGGCATCTTATTAGAAAAGACCATTTCTTAATTAACATTTTTGATCTTTAATCTATTACACATCCCTTTAATCCCACACGGAGGAGCTTTTGGCCCAGTTCCGCGGCAGGGGGCGGCGGGCTGGCAATTTGTGCTGAGGGCTCTGTCCCAGCTGGGCTCCAGTGCAGCCGGCTCTGCGCTCCCTGGTCAGCACCACACATTCCCATTTATTATTTTATTGCTTTTTTTTTTAGTAAAGACTTTAAAGAGCTGCTGCTTGGCCTTAAAGACAACAGGCAAGCTTGCAGATGAGATCAGGCTTCTGCAAGCGGCTGGCGAGCTCTTGAAACAACCAGCAAAACTCAAAGTGGGAGATTTAGTGGTTCGCCAACATGTGAAGTGTTAAGAAAAGTACAATGTTAAGTCCCTTACATCATTTTACTTGCAAATAATTACAGCAATTACAATGTGCTAACTGGCAATTAACATTACAGGCTTCACAACTCACCAGAATTTTTTAAAACACGCTGCGGCCCTGTGTAAATTGTCTCTTTGGTACTTCTGATTCGGTGGCTGTATGAGCTAATGGCCACACATTAGCTCCGCAGATCTCGGAACAGAATTGTCCACGTGCCAGATAATTTAATTAGAGGCTTGATCTTGTCAGAGCTTTATGCAACACAGTGTTTCCAAGCAAAGCGTGTGGGGTTTTTATTCCTTTCGCTTTAGTGTCTTGTGACTGTCTAATAATTTCTAGTGGCGAACGCCAAAGCCGTCGAGGGAGGAGGGCGCCATGGGCAGCAGGCTTGGATTCACCAATATGTAGAGCAAGGCGCATCGAGCACCTCTTCCACGCACACCCCCATCTACTGCCAGCTCATCTATTAAATCTTCATCGCGCTGTTACTCGGCCCCAAAAAAGACAAAGGTCACTCGTCTCCAAGTGAGAGCCATAGGGTATCTCAAATCTCATTATAAATGGTCCCATTTAACGGTTTCCTCATTTGAATTTATACACAACAAATACAAGATTATGAGCTGAGGTCAGTTTATTTTGACAATGACATTGTAATTCCTTGTAGCAAGTCCAGAAAAGGCTACTTTAAACTCTAAATGACAGAAATACAAATGCATCTTCTATTATGGGAAATCCCACTCTATAATAGCTTACAAAAAAATCACTTTTATGAGTATTTGGCCTTATTTTTCTGTTTTCTACGCATTCTTGTGCTACAAAAACCATACATGTACTCTTGCTCTATGGTAAGTTTAACCGCTCAAGACAATGTAACAAAAAATAGGGGGTAACAGTTACTTTTACAAGTCAGGTCAATGTTGAGTAAGACCCACGAGAGGTTCCTTCCAACCCAAATCATTCCAGTTCCTTGTACTGAATAAGCAAACGTTATTTGGCCAAAGCATCATAAATTTAACGCAGTTCTTCAGTGCAGAGTCTCACATCACCATCCTTAGCCCAGAAAAACAAAGCAGTGGAGCTTGTTTATTCCATTTGTTTTTCTTCTTTTACAACCCTGTTTATAAAACCCCATTCTCAAGACTGGCACAATTTGGTGTTTTTCTCAAGAAGAATGATTACTGGGGATCCACCACTGTGGCATTATTTTCTATTGATTTCTCTTGTTGTAAGCAACAGGCCAATGTAATATATTCTGTTATTCCCACTTTACATTTAGTCAGGCTGGGAGCTTTGAGCTACAGGTTACAACTGCAATGTGTAAACTAGTCGAAGGAGAACAGAAGCTTCTGTGAAAACCAAAGCAATTGTTCACCGGGAGACATTCCTTCTGTCTGATTTCTCAAAGGTAAAACCCATTGCAACTGTTTCCTACAGCCATGTGGTTTCAGCTTCCCTCGCTCCTACCAGCGGGCTCGGAATAGCAAAGCCACTGACCCATGGAAAGGACTCAAAAATGGAGAAACGACTCAAAACACAATGTGCTGGTGAGTGCCCACTGGTCCCAAAGCCAGAGCCCTCCGGGAAGGTCGACCTGCAGCACAGCGCAGGACACAAAGCAGGATGGACATGTGCACAGGGAAGACTGTCTACTAAGGTGGGAGGCTTAATTAGCATTTATAAAGTGCTTTGAGATCCTACATAAAAATATTCACTGAAATAAGCTCTAAGAAGCACACTTTGCCTGACCACTCAGTCTGCTTCTGTCCCCAAATCTGCAGGAGATTAGAAAATCCAGAGCATGGACAGATTGGATAAATTAGAGATAAGAAGGATTTACCAAGGAACTTATCCATCCCTCTGCTAATGTAAGACCGGTCCAACAGTGTATTTTTAAGTGCTTTGTCCAGTGTGGCTTGAAAATGACTGAAGTGCTGAGAGATAATACCAGCATCTATTAGATCTCACTACTGGGAAATGTTTCCTGATACTCAGCCTAGCATCTCCTTCGCTTTACTTTAGTCCATTACTGCTAGTTATGCCCCTGAAGGCTATCATAAACAACAGATATAATTTTCACCTAAAAACACAGAAAATGTTCATCTAATCACAGCCCTTCACTTGAACAGCGAGAGGTGACAAGGTGGCATCACGGGGAAGCAGGAGGCGATGGAAGGTGCCACGCTGTGCTCTGCTCTCCTCCAGCGCCCGTCACCGGGATGTTCACACCCGTGGGACACCCCAACGTGACCAAGGGATGCAGACCCAGGCCGGCTGCATCTCAGGGTCCGCCCGTGACGGTGAACGACTTCAGTCAGTGTGAGGAGATGAAACACAGCCTTAGTGCTTCAGCAGATGAAGAACCAGCAGGCACTACTTTAAACAAAAAGCAAATTTGTGCAGGCTAAAAACTGTTGCTGGGAAGATGGGGACAGGACTGCATGAAGGGTGTCTCCTGCCAGCCCCAAAAGGACACACATGTTCAACTGTCCGTGCCAATGGTGTATTTGTATTCCTGGACAGAAAGCTCTGTGAAAGCATCCCCCAACCCACAGTGGTCCCGTGCCGGCAGATACAACGAGCTCACCAGACTGCAGATGAGGTTGACCCAACAACCCCAGAGAGATACTCCTAGACTAGACCAAAACCTTGCTGCCCATCACCAGCCCAAGGCACTGCTGGCACACACCAGTCCATGACCCCGCACCAGCACGGCCGGACAGCAGCTGCGACCCCGCACCCTCAGAAATGTCCCCTTCAGAGAATCCCAGTCTGGCTGGGTTGAAGGGACCTCTGTAGATCCTCAGCCCAGCCCTGCTCAGGCAGAGTCACCAGAGCAGATCACACAGGTGGGTCCAGGGGGTTTGAATGTCTCAGAGAAGGAGACTCCACACCCGCTCTGGGCAGCCTGGGCCAGGCTCTGGCACCTCCCAGCAAACAAGTTTCTGCTCATGTTCACATGGAGCCTCTTGTGTTTCAGTCTGTGCCCGTTGCCCCTCACCCTGGCGTTGGGCACCACTGAACAGAGTCTGGTCCATCCTCTTGACACTCACCCTGAGCTATTGATCCATTGTTCAGATCCCTCTCAGCTTCTCTTCTCCAGCTCAACAGCCCCAGCTTTCTCAGTCTCTCTTCTTAAGAAAGATGCTCCAGGTCCCTCACCATCTTCACAGCCCATCGCTGGACTCTCTAGGAGTTCCCTCTCCTTCTTAAACTGGGGTGCCCAGAACTGGACACACAACTCCAGATGCAGCCTCATCAGGGCAGACCAGGGGGAAGGAACAACCTCCCGGTCACACTTTTCCTAATTCGCCCTTCACCAATGTTGTTGCAGCGTTTTAGTGGGGCTGGCTTTAGGTACTACAGAGCTCAGCAACATCAAGGAGATATTGCGGCACGCTAGCACCACGCCACAGCATAGCAGGCTTGCTCAGCTGCTCTTGAGCAGCCTGGCTTTCCTACACACACGTCTTTAGAAGCCTGAGGAAGAGGTGGGTGGTGGGGTACGGGGAGCACTTGATAGCTCACTTTGCAATGGGCTTTTCTTTCCTCCCCTCTTTTACCATGGAAATTAATTCTCCTCCTCTGTGCTATCACTGTCATTTTACCAATTAACATTTTTAATAGTAAGTATTTTCTAGGAAACACCGTAGTACGCAGGTGTGTGCTCCCAATTTAAATGCTGACACCCATGCTGTGTTCACACCTGAGCATCACTCCTCACCAGAGGTTCCCTCCCCAAACAAGAGGGGACCCCTGTAGCACCACAGCCCCATGGCAGATGATGTGTTGGCATCACACCACACATGGCCAGCAATCTCTTTTTCTTCTTTTAAGCTTCTCCTTTCCCTGAAGGTGCTACAGCCCTGGGATGTGGGTCAGATCTTGGAGACCCCAGGGTCCCATCCAGCAGCACCACGTCCACCTTCCCCAGCCTCAGAGCAGAGATTTGTCCCCAGGAAGCCCTCGTGCCTGCAGATCCAGAGCTGTGCCCTGAGCTCCTACACACAGAGTAACCAGGGAAGGGTTTATAATTACTCGTATTACTTCTTTTTATATTATGCTGGCTCCAAAAATCCTGTATCTGTCTTGCATGTTCACCTACCACCACATTATCTGAACATAGTGTACTTTCCATCACTTCACCTTCTGTTTGAGAAAACACCATCAAAAGTACTTTCTTAAATATATATATATATATAAAAATTAGTACTTATAAGTAAAAGGCTGAAGTTAGAAATTAATTTTTATAATTAGACAAGGAGAACTATATTTTTTTGAAAAGGAAACATAACTATGTTACATCATAAAAAACCACACGTTACTGAGCAAAATAAGAGTTCAACTTAGAATAAATGAGTAATGTAGCAGCCAGAGCTACAAAGCTCCAACTTTATTTCTAGTTTGCATTTATGCAGGTTTTGGCTGCTTCCAAAACAGATATTTAAGATGTCAAGAACCTGCAGCTGTACTGACTGGCTGTGTGCTGCAGGTCCATGCAGAGACAAGGACGCTGGTTTTAAAACCAACATAAGAAACCCAACCAGTTGAGATCAAACACTTCATAGTGCATTGAAAAGATTTTCAACTCAGAAAGTTATCAAAATCTCTTCTCTTAGCAAATGTTCTTTGCCAAGTTCAAAGGTTTATTTCTTTGGAAATCCTTACACACTGTAGTCAGAATCTTTTCATATTGATTAATAATGAAATCAGCTTTTAGAAGATGCCGGAGCCTGTGAAGGCGCTCAGGATGGGCCGCTTCGGAGTTCTCGCAAGACAACAGGCTCCTCCTGCTCTCTGAATTGTGACCGACCTTTTCAATGCTCTGCAGCAGAGATCAAGTCAAGGGCGTTTGAAGGCGTTTTGTCCAGCATTCTGCCATTTAGAAGTTAAATAAGACAAACTACAATACATGTTGAAATAAAGAAAAAGAGCTTGGTGTGTATGGGATGCGGTCTCTCTCGTCTGGACCTTCCTGACTTGCTCCCGACACAGCCTGTCCCCGGTGGGTCATGTGGCCGGAGCTGGGGGGGAACATGGGGAGAGTGGGGACAGCCCAGAGTGCTGTGGGACAACGGCGTCCTGCTGGGATGGTGGCCTTGGTGGGCTCTGGACTGAGCCGCGCAAGCCCAGGGCACTGGAAGGAAGGCTGAGGGGACAACAAACTTCACGTGGCCAAAACAGGCCTCCAAAAGGGGCACGGTGAGGGAGGAGAACATGCCTTCTGTGGCTTGTCCAAATCAACAGAAAACAGGAAAAATTTAACACATTAATTCTTGCAGGGGCAAGTCTGTTTCCTTCATGAGACCCTGGGATCTCCCATCTATTTTTCTCCTTTGGCAGCCAAAATTCAACCCAACTCTATGAAACAGCACAAGAACAGAAATGCTCAACATTTGGGGGGTGGACAGCAGTGCTGGGATGAGAACAACAGTGGAGGAGAGGACAGGAACAGCCAGGAGGGAACGGGCAAGGAGAGCCCTGAGCAGCAGAGACGGCCTTAAAAACACCCCAGCACAGGCATCGGAAGCCCTGAGCAAAAATAAGTCCCCAAAGCACATAAGGATGTTCCTCTCCTGAAGATACCAAGTGAAAATTGTGATTTACACAGCTGGGAGATGCCATGCAAAGCGGAAGAGGGGGAAAGGAGTGACCACAGGGTGGTTTTCTTTTATTGTGTGGTTTGTTTCTCAAAAGCTGCCGCTTCCTCTTTGCTTTTTCTCCTCCTTAAAGGAGGGAAAATTTAAAAGAAATTGCAGAAGGCGTTTAAAAATCTAACACAGTATACTGTATAAAATAAGCATGAACAAGCAAACAAGAACTCTTAATGGCAAAACATCAAATGTCTGTGTCCTAAATGCTGTGTGGTGTTTTTCATTTGTTTGTTTTAATTTTTTTGTTGTTTTCATTTGGCTTTCCATGCTGCACTTTGTTAACCTGTCCCTTGCACACATGTCCAGGGGCTGCAGAGACAGGGAACCCAGAGCTATTGGAGAGAGGGGGGAAAATACCAACCTGTCATTTACTTTCATGATTCCTGGAGCGTGGTTATTGAATGACACTAATGTTGGGTGTGAATGGATGGTTGGGCATTGGGATTTGAGATGCTCTTCGAGCCATGGACGCTGCAAAGAACCCCCAATGTTCTGCAAACACACACACACACACACACACAGACACCCTGTGCCCCTCGTCCCCAGCACTGAGTCCCCTATTTCCCAAACTCTCTCTTGATCAATATGACAACTCATTGCTGCATTCAGAAACAAGATACCTCCAGTTACCTCAAAAGCAGACACAAAAAAAAAAATAGGCTTTTAGGTCGGCAGGCTCCTAAGGAGAAGGCAAAATCTGCTCTGTGTGCCCCAGACAGTTCAGCTGAGCTTCCCCGGGGCCTCACAGTCCAGCTAATGAGAAACTCCCCAGCAACCCCCATGTAAAATGCTTTCCTAGGTCTTTAAAATGCCTTAAATTCTCTATATATTTAGTAAGACTTTTTTACTTCTTTAAAACGTCCCTTGTTGCTCCTCAAGATAATACTCTCGTGATGTATTACAACAGCAATGCAGCATTGCAAAGCAAGGGTCCGGCCAGATGAATATTGAGTCTTATTTTCCCTCTTGGCTTCGAAGGAGCAGCAAACCCCTGTGTAAAGCTGAGGTGGGTGCTCGCCTGGCCCCCCACAGCCCTGCCCACCCTCCCCAATGCTTTTGGGGGGCGATGGATGGGATCGGGGCTGCACTGGCTGTTCAGAAGGAAGAGCAAGGGAAGGAGCGCTTGGCTGCTCTTCCGCTGGGACAGAAAACATCTCTGTCTCTTGCACAGCAAAACACTACTGACCTGCTACTGAACAGCAAGCTGAGTCCTCACATCAAGAGAGGAAAGGAAAAGCTTTTTTCCTTCTTTTTACATTAAGGAACAAATGTTTACAAGACCTGAAGAGGAAGGAAATTCACTATATGTCCATTGTTAAATGGGGCTGATGGATTATTTACCCTGGCGCAAGGGCAGCCTCTGGCTCCATATACATTTTCTTGATTCTTTAAGTTAATACATATGGCTTTAAGTTGTGGTCAAAAAAAATAATAACAAAACTATTTGCAGTTGTATCTGAAGTACTTGAATAAATGTGTCAGTGAACCTACACCAAGGGCTGGATTCCTGCAAAGTGTTTCACCAGGATCGCGCAGTTAAGCCAGAGCAGATGGCGACTTGCGCACGTGCTGTAGGAAAAGGGATGGTGCCCTGTGCTAAACCACCACCACACAGATTCAACTCCTGCTCACAACAAACTTCCAGCACAGCTCCTACTGGTTGATGAACAAACTAAGATACAGCAGCAGAAGCACATTCTCTGCCCACAACTGCACCGGTATAAATACTTCACTAGATTTAAAAAGAGTTTACAAAGGACATTGTACCTGCTCTTGCTGTCCCCATGTTCTGGACCTGCCGCTTGCCCGGCCCATAGCAGCCGTGCAAGTGCCAACAGACTTTCAGAAGTCGCTTCGTATGTGTTTGCACACACACAGAGATGTACAAACACACACAGGAGAAGGAGGCAGAGAAATATGTTAATTTGAAACAGCTGGCAAATGTTTCAGAGTTAACAAGTCTCAGGTTTGGCCTTTTGGTTTTTCTTCTGTTGGAGGGGGGTCAAGGAAGGGGAGGCGATTTTGCCAGTTTGGGCTGGGGAAGGAACAGGCACAAAACGAGAAGTCAAAGGGTGTTTTTTCACCCTTTATTGAAGTTCAGCATCACACTACTGGAGCTAATGCAAACAGGAAGATCATAAAAGAACATAATGAAAGGCTCGCACACTGGGACCAAGGGACTGGTTTCAGTTACTGAATATAGCTTTGGAGGCACACCACACAGAGCTGGGGACTCCACGCAGCCGCACCGCCGCGAACCACCGCTTTTCAGCTTTTTCTACGTAGTTCCTCAGTCATATTTCAGCTTGCAACCTCTGTCCAATGCACCATGCCCTGTCACTATAGGATCCTGTATTGCATCTTTATACGCACACAAGATTGACATCTGTAGCTAAGTATATTAAGAGGAAAACCCCCCAATTAGCACACATTTTCCTTACGCTGCCATGAATCACGCATGCAATACATTTTATCCACACCCGATGTCTTGAATGAGAGATGTAATTATGGGAGTAAATGAAGAAAAACAAAGGATACTCAACTAATTTAGGGAAAGCCTTGTGCAGGCTGCCTTTTACTTACAGCAGAGTCACCAATTCCATCCAGAAATCCCAAATTAACTCCTACTCCGCACAGAAAGCTGTGTTAAATTTAACCCAGTTCAAGGTGTGTGGCACATACCAGCGGTAACTCCACTCCGGTGCTGTCTGAGACCAAGTTGGAGCGAGAGAACGGCGAGCGCTCTTTTCACGTGCCGTCAGCTCCGGGCACACAGGGGCCTCCGACATCGCGCCGGGGGGTTGTGGCAGCAAAATTTGCTCGCAAAGACCAGTAAAACACAAACCCTTCCAAAGAGCACCCCGAGGAGACGCACCCAGCGTGGCCCAGGGTGCAGCTGTACCAAGGGAAGTGTCCCACAAAGGCAGGTTCTGCATTCAAGCCCCGCCAGACGCTGATTTAGCATGGAACATCTCCCAGGAGCCCGTCTCTCCGTCACTCTTATAAACACCACGAACCAGGAATGCAGCACCAGTGTTAATTTCCATATTACTGCTCCATTTCTGAGCTGTTCTTACATTGCTGCTGAGCTTCTAAAAGAATGCTGACACACAGGCCAGAACGAAGAGAGCGCAGAAAGAAAGTTACTGCCTTCAAAATCAAAAATTCTGAGGATCTCATAAATGTTTAGGACATAACAGAGAGTAACATATCTTTACACAGGACACAAACAGTGATTGAAATGCACCTAGTTACTTTAAACGCAAACTAATGTAGCATTTGCCCTCACATTTGTCTTATCAATACATATTACACAACTACAGAAAAACTTGCTTTATCCTCTTCAGCTTCCTGAGGCTCTTTTTGTTCAAATTGTCAATGTACCACATTAAAATGTTTAAGTGCTATTACTATCAAGCAGACCAAAAGCTGGTTCGAATGCTAAGTCTTTCTACCACAGAGATGCACCACTTTTCTTCTCCAGCCCTGACAGCACTTTCCAATTTCCTCCGAGAGAAGAAATACCCACATTCCAGTTGAGACTGAAGTTTAAAATTCCTATTAAAGCAGCTTTTATGTAATTAGATGGAAATGACTGTGCAACAGTGCCCATTGCAGAAAACTTCAAAGTGGTTATACTGGAGAAATCACAACCCGTTTCAGTGTGCCCGCAAGAAGAAAGAATGGCTCTCCCGAGGATAAGAGTATATTAGTCTCTGTATGTAATAGATTTTATTGACCATATGGAACTGATATAAAAATTGTGTTGCAGTGGGTAGTCTTGGATTTGAGACAGGAATGTGACATACAAAATACAGTTCCTGTAAAAAGCCTGGCAGCTTTCTGGCAGTTTTTGCAATCAGAAGAACCTGAAATATTTACCTGATTGAGTCACTGATGAGTCCCAGGTCAAAGCAAAATCTGAAGATTCACCCTCTTCAACTGAAAAAGAACAAAAAGGACAAAAATGAGTTGTGATAGCTACAACAAACCAACTGGAAAGCAACACCATCAGAAAACTAGGTCCGCTGTGGCATTAAGTATTAAAACAGACTTCTGCACTGGTGAAAAAGAACTTACTGCTTTCTATAAAATAATTCATAAGGTGGAAATTTAGTAAAGAGATTTTCCCTATGTTTTAACCTGAATATGGGATTTCTGTGTGCAGTTTTTTCCTGAACAGGTAACAGTAAGTTCATATGAAATTTTAACAGAGGCTGCTGAGTGTTCATATTTGAAATTTTGTACATTCACAACAACTTGCATGTGTAAAATTTCAAAAACTACCTATACATTTACAACACGATGTACACTGTAACAGGTCATAGTAAAGAACTGTCCTATGAGGGGAAGAGTGTCCAAGTTATGACATCTTAACATACTAACATATTAGCCCTATTCAGACCAGAGCGACAGCTTGAGTTTGTCAGAGTCCTGAATTAAAAAATGCCATTAGAATGTGCAAGCCTGTTCTGGAATATGGTAGTCATCAATAACTGCATTAGGGCTTGCTGATGTGAAAGCTGTCAGAGCCAGGTGCTCCGCATTTACAAGCAACATATCTATAACCTCCTGCCTGTTAAGAATTACAAAATGTCATTTGATTCTTACATTCTTAAAAATAACTAAGATCAACTGACAAGCAGAGCCTAATCCTGCTGTTACTGAAACCAATGGCAGTTCTACTAATGTCAGACCGGTTACTTGGAAGAGGTAACTGCGGAAATTCTTCTTTTTAATTGCAAAAGTTGGTCGTTATCACCTGCCTGCTCTGTCACTGTGACACCAAACATTTAAATCATGGCTCTTTATTTCCTGATGAAAAGTATTTATGCCACACACGGAACAATCTCTAACCCTTTTGATCTAAATCACGTTGGATTCAAATAAAAACTCTACATAATTCTGCAAGCGAAATCCAAACCACATTGCAAGGCCCCTATTGACTAGATGGGGCCTGGCCCTGGAACCTGCTATGGTGATTATTACATTGAGTATTTACATTTTCATCACAAGAGTCCTGATGTTATGCTTTCCTCTCCCCTTTTTCCCAATCCAGTACAGAACTCTGGCATCCCGTAAGCTTAGCGATCAGCTTGGTGTCAATGGTGACATCATGTGGCATTAGGAACAGAGAAGATAATTTGCATCAACGGCACCTTGACAGATTTTGATTTTACATTCAGATCATAAATCAATGTGCCTTCCGCAGCGGGACACAGCCCCGGCCTTGTTAGCCTGCAAGTTCACCAACACAGCAGCTGGGAATTTGGCCACTTCTTTTGAAAAAATCATACTTGAGACACAGTCATACTTCTCCCAAAAAGTCTATGTTAGCATAAAGGCCGTGTCACATAGCACGACATTCCAGAACGACAGAGAAAAACGCTTCCCAAGGCGGTTATCAGAGCCATTCCCCAGGCGCGGCCTAGCAGGCCCAGCTCTCCTAGGGCTCACCTACCATTCTGTGCCCTGCAACCACCATCTTGTTCCCATTTCCACCCATCTCTTAACCAAAAAACTCTGGACAGAATTATCCTGCATACAATTTCACTCCCATAAAAATATATCTCATTTTAACATTGCAATCTACATACATTAGGAAGGGTTTTGCCCCAAAATTAAATAAGCTGTGTTAGCACTTCATGTAACTTCTTGAAAACAGACGAGCGGAATGTTTTAATTTCATGTTATCCTCTACTGCTTTTTGGTTGGCTTGCTTGGACAGTTTTTTAATATTACTGCTTTTATGCTGAGGGTGGTTTTTATTTCTTTACATTGCATCTTAGAGGGGTGAAAGAGAGCCAGGCTGCTAAAAATACACAAATGCAACAAACTCAGCCCTAGTCAAGTAGAAGTAGATGAGATCAGTGCTGGTCACTGGCAATTTTAGCAACCCGCTGCCTTTTGTGTTGGTTAAACACCGGAGACTGCTCTAGTCTCGTGCTGCTGCAGGGACCGGCTCCGGCAAATAACAAAAATGCGGGTTTTTTTTGGAATCCCTTAAATGAGGGCAAAGGTTTGAGTCAGCCTCTGTTGGCATTAATTTGCTTTGCTCCCCAATGACTGAAAAGGGGACAGAGAACATACATGTGAAGACGACGGCACCTAAATTCACTTTATATTATTGCAGCCAGGGTTTCAGGTTCTCCCCCCTTTTGCTGCTCACACCACTATTCCCCTTTTTCCTTCTATTTTCTCCTTTTTGTTTTTTAATATTTTTTTAAGCAAACATCATCTTTCATAGGATCAACCATAAGAAAAATTAACAGCCAACCCCCTCCAAGCAGCATTGCTATATCAGACCGATGTCTCTCTTGCAGTAAAGTATCAGGTCAAATTGCCCCCCCGGACAGCGAGCACCCCTCGAGGGGAGCCAGGACCCCACACTGTTTGCCATGGTGCTGGCTGGGGGTGCCAAACACATCCAGGCCACGAGGCAAGGCCAGGCTGGTGCTGCTCAGGACCAACATGAGGTGGGTTTATGGAGCGGCACAGTCACAATGACAATCAGCATCACCTGTCTGCCTATCCACCCCCTAAACGAGGCAGAAACAAGGGGCAGAGGCAGCTATATCCAAAAAAGAAAGACTAGGTCCGTACACCGGTGTAATTAAGAAGACCCAGAGGTCTGGAGGGGAAGAGAGTCTGTGATGCTGAAGCAAATAGGTGATCAGGCTTTGTCATGGGCACTGAGTACAATTGTAGGGAGACACTTAACTCCACCACGTTTCTGCTCCCTCTAAGTGATGGGCATAAAACCCAGAGCTGAAAGGTTCCTCCATGGTCACCTTAATCTTCTGGATATAAATCATTCTTTAAGGAGCCGGCATTTGAAGCGGTGTCGCTGCTGGCGTTGCCTCAGCAGTAAACAGATGTCTCTCAAGTCAGAGGGAAAGGTTATCCGTTTCTTCCTCCCAAACTCAACCTCAACACCCAAGCCATGGCAGCTAAATTTGCCCTCAGTCGCATACGGCTGTTGCTGGACGCACACAGCAAAAGGAGGAGCTTTCCTGGGCTGGTCTCTGGGGAGAAGAGTCCCGCAGACCCCGCTCTGGGGACAGACACCCATATGGGACAGACTCCAGGGCTGCCTTGGGGCTCAGCCAACCCTCCCTGGGACAGCAGTGGGTACAGAACACATTGGCTGCTATGGCTGTGAAGGGATTTCCAGCTCTCGCTACTGTGAATCGAGTCAAAAACCTCCTTATGTTCACCAGGGAGTAATTCACTGAAGTTGCTTTTTCAGTTCAAGTTTCAGTTTCTTAATATTTTTCTCATCACCACTTGAATCCTAGGTTGACTCCGGTGACCACTGTGCATCAATGGTCACTTTGGATGCTAGTATTTAAGCAGCGGTAATGAGAAAAATAGCCATTGAAGAGGTATGAAGCACTCAACACAATCACTTCCAAAATACAACACACAGTAAAAAAAATCCTGTGTCATTAGGAGGAAAACCTGTTTTCTGAGACACAGCAGCCACAATCACAACTACTGGAGTCAGGGACTAGACGCTTCCATCTGTGCCAGTGAATCACTCTGAACGTGTGGACACACAAGTCCATGTCACTGATGTTCTGCATGGGCAGGATCCACCCAACGTACCCAAAACGCCCCACAGCCTGGCAGTCCTGCAGGGAACGGCTTAAGGCTCAGCGCCGGGATTTTATAAAGGAACTCGATCTCGTATAAGCTCTAACTACTTTATGGGAATCCTGGTGACATAATGGTAAAGGCTCAGCAACACTGGGCATTGAAAATGAAGACACCCAAAAATCACCAGTGTTAAGCTTCAGGCAGGGTGTTCCCAAACGCACTTCATGTGCTCTCATTGGATACTTTCTGTTTTCCTTCACAAACCCCATTTTCTCCCCAAATCATGTTGTGTGCCTGCACATTAAGCCATGGTTGCAACCACAGAAGTTGCTATGTAATTACACTCTTTCTTTTCTCTACCTGCTCTCTCCATCCAAACGATCACTTTTAAATGCTTTGGAAAAGCACACTTTTATTCCTTCAGTAATACAGAGACAATACAGCAAGAGAACCATTCCGTCTCGCTTTGCCCTGTGTGTCACCCACAGAATGGCACTCGAGGTGCAGCCCAGCGCCCCAGAGAGAGGAGACGTGCCAGATTCTCTGTGCAGCTGATTAGGAAGAGATGGGCAAGAAACTACAACGTACAGCACTAAACCTTGATATCAACACTCACAGCCCAATATTTCTACTTTTAAAGCATTAACTTTCTTTTTCCTCCCTTTTGCCCATGGTCCATAGTATATGCTGGAGATACTGAAATAATAAACAGACGCTCTTTTAGCTGCATCCTTTAGGGTGAGGATTATGAGTTGGTTATAGGAAACCATGCCCTTTGGTGAGACCGGGGGCATCTGTGAGGCTGAAACCCTTCAGGAAGACTGGGTTTGGCTTGAAAACAGCCTTGGTGCGGCAGTGTAGAACACCCTTTGTGACCAGCGCCCTTGTGCCCCGCCACCCACGGCCCGGTGCCGGGAGGACACACCTGCTCCAGCTCCCGCTCTGCCCAGCACCCCTGGAGAAAACCTCTGCTCTGCTTGTGCGACCCAAACGCAAGAGCCAGAGCAAGGACAGGGCTGATGTGGGGAGGAACCATGGGCAATGGCAGCATCACAACACAGCACCCCCACACATGCCAAATATTTGCATTTTGCCTGCTCGTCTCAGGTGTTCTCCAAGGATCCTTATTTAATTGCTAGGTCACCAGTGCTGCAGGCTCCAAGATTTCAGTTCTTTGTGCTCAGAGAAACTTCTGAAAGGATTCAGCATCCATTCCCCTAAGAGCGAGAACATCTATTTATGGGGCTACCATTACCTGAACTCCATTCACAGTCACAGTGCTTATTTAACACTTTATCACTCCCAGGAAAGAAGTTAACCTTATCAAAGTAAGACGCTTTCTGAACCAAATGTTGATTTCTAGATGCAATCAAGCTTTACAAGCGAGCAACAGCCCCTCTAATTCAGATGGCATGTGTATGCTCCCTTATCCCATTACACAGGCTTCAAGGACCAGAAGGACCAGTTTAACACTTCCCATAATATAAAAACTCCATAGTATGCTAACTAAAATGTCAGGGAGTGTGACAGTTTGAGAAATAAGTTGGGTTACAAGCAAGGCCCCAGCTGATGGGGGAACCTTCCCAAGTCAGGGCTGTTACCAAAAGCTGCATTCAGCACCAGGGCTGCCCCTTCACCCATGACCAACTTACAAAAGGACCACATATGGTACAGTTTGAGTGCAGAAAATATAGAAAACTTCAGTTTGGAGTATTTTGTCAGGTTTTGCTCATGATAGAATGCTTTCAGATAAACCTGGGGAAATCTCACTGCCGCCTGGGTATTAGCTTTAATGTTCGTGTCAAGATTCACAGCTTTCCCTCTAGAGAAATACTCCAGCACCGATCCGCACCACGAGCCCGGCACACACTAACAGCACATTTTCCCTGACCTAGCTGTAGGTATTCGCAAGCAAGAGCTCTGCGATCTTCTGTAATCTTCAGGCTTCTTCGCCGCCTTTCAGGCACACATCCCTGTGCTGTCCTACCGGCCTTGGCTCCGTCCCTCCCACCACACGCAATCACACGCTCCCGAACCAGCGCAGGACGCAGATCAGCCCCATCCCACCACGACTCATCCCCCAGCGCTCTTAATCCTGCCAAATGCAAAGCGGCTTCCATTTCCACCACGTCGAAAGGAGCTGCGGATGCTCAAAACTTTGCGGATTGAGGATTGTAAATTAGCCAGTTTCCAGCTGCTTGGCATGGCAGGAGCACAAAAGATGTTAACTATTTTTATACTTTAAATAGCTGGGTCTTTTCCATGCACATCGAGAGTCAGGCCTTTGGAGAGCTGTGGATAGGCTTGTTCCTTCATCTGAAATACATGGAGAAAGCGCCGGACACCTCTGCTGTCACCCAGCACACTGCCTGGCACAGCACAGCTACCAAAACTAGCAGTGGCATCCAGCAAAAAGACAAAAAAAGGTCAGAAATGGCTACTCTGAGCAGAAGCCAGTTGGCCTCTCTGTTCCGTTTCCCTCCCGGCTGGGTGTAAGGCTTTCCCTCTCTCCTGCTTCCATGTTCCCTCTTAAATTCTCCACCTTCTAATAGCAGTGAGACAAAAGGCTGCAAGACACAGATATTTGCACAAGAGCAGCAAAGGATAGCAGCAGTATGAAAAGCGGTCACATTTGCTTAAATGAAGCTCCGCTGCAGCAGAGCTGCGCTGCATCCCCCAGGAGCACAGTGGGGTGCTGCACCACCCCAAAAACTCGGGCTGCCCCGCTTTGCCAGCGGGTTGGGGCTTTTTCCCACCGCCACGCAGAGGGAAACCTTCACATTTGGCAGGAAGACAGGAGGTTTTGTGGGGCTGCGCCACCGCACTGTGAACGTATCCCAATGCACTTCCCAATAGAGCTGAAGGGCAAGGGGAACCCCCAGGGCCAGCAGCGGGTGTGCTTCACACCAGCCTTTTGAGCCCATCGAATCCCATTGGAAAAGCAGCTTCACCAGAGGATTGCTGCCAGGTCTCCCCCTGCTCACTAGATATTTTGCTTGTTTGCATAATCATTTCTATTTGGGTTTAGTATTAATAACGCTTTGCCATTTTTCCCCCGGTGGTTGGTGGGAAGGAGCCCCAGGGCACCCCCGAGAAGTGTCCGTGCCCCTGCTCCCCACACCCCTACAGGATCACGCCTGGTCCTCAGCACAATCACTCGCAGCTCCAGAGCCACCTCCCTGTTCGCTCCCTGCTGCGCGGTCCCTTCAGCCATCGGTGGCTCTCGGCCAAAACAGGGTTTTCTACCTTAAATAGGACCATTATATATTAGTCCTTTCGTGGGCCAGCAGGCCAGGGAGTAAGACAAGAGGGTTTACTGACACAGTTTATTTAGCTAGTTCAGAGCCTAAACATGCACAAGCTCTCTAGCTGCTTTTCTCCGAAGTCAGTACCAGGGCTTGGCACAGACTGTGGGTTTTGCTGGCAAAGTCAGCCTTTTTGTGTGAAGGAGGGAGGAGTGGGGAAACCCAGACTGCTGTGCTCTCTAGGTCAGGGAAAATAAATTAAAAATAATAATAATAATAATAAAGTAACATGGATGACACAAATGGGAGAGAATTACAAAGGAAAACTGAGAAATCGAGAAAAAGATGTGAAGGTGATTAAGGAGAACAAGACAAACAACAAAATAAGGTAGCACTAGCAGGTTTATGCAAAGGAGATCTAATTATGGGTGGCTAAATCCTCCAGGACATTAATATTCCATCGTAATGTGTCTAGTTTCCTCCTTTCCAGACATGGCAGGGAGGAAATGAGAATCACTTAGATACACTGTTTAATGAGCAAATGATGGACGATCACCCAATACAGCCTGCCTGATAAGTATCCATTAGCTTAAACTCGCACAGTAAATCTGCGCGCAGCTAACGGGGCTGCCTCCTCAAACGCTACGGCAAAACTTAATGTAACTGCAACGAGCAAAAGGGATCATTGTAAATAAAAACCTCACCTCTGCGAGAGGAGAAAGACCATAGGGCATCCATAACGGCTAATCACAGCCCTGCCCACGGACCGCACACCTGACTCACCAGCCAGAGCGTGTTTATTCCCAGCGCTCCTATTTAGTTTTTGTGTTTCTAATTCACAGACTCCACTGGAGACAGATATTTCCCATCAAAATCTATTATGTAAATAAATACGAGTGTACAGTGTAATAAAACGCAGCCAACGTTTCTGGTTGCTCTCAAGATCAACCTCTTATACATGCAGTGCATTAAGCTTATAGTTTTTGGGCCTGCAGACACCCCATGTCTATACTTTACATGATAGATTTGGAGTCAATACTCTTACTGACTGTTCTTACCGCTTGTCACTGAAGGTTAATCCCCAGGGGACAAGGTGGGTTTTTCCCCTTTTAATTGTCATGCAGTGTATTTCATCTGGGAAACGTTCAGGAGTTCAGAGGCTGAGCTGGAGGAAGCACCTGGTTGAGAAGCCCCCTGCTCTGTGCAACGTACGAGACCCACTGCTGATTCTAATCGCTGCTTCCACCTCGGGAGTATGGGACGGGGACCAGAGTTTGGGGATCATTCAGCTTTTTCTGGCCACAAGAATGGTGGGGCACATCCCACCCAGCCCAGGGACACAAGCCCACCCACAGGCCACTCATGCCCAACACAGAGCCCCCTATTGTCTGTGAGCAATGGGGACACACGAGGACATGGGGCGCGAGGACAGGGCTGGGGACAGCGAGCACCGGCTGCCTGCGGGCACACTCCTCCCTGCGTTATTATATGCATTTCTAAGGCAACTGTCACCATAGCGTCTGCACCTTCTTTCAAAAATAGATCTACTATGAGTAAACAGGCGCTTTAAAGCTCCAGTGAAACAAAACAGGTGAATCTGGCATTCCCCATGTTGCTCATAAAATCATGTATTTTACTTCAGCAACCAAGAGTTTAAATATCCTTGCTCCATCTGGAACGCTGCTGGATGACAGAAACATGTACATGTTGAAACTCTAACAAACCGAAACAAGGCAAGTAGAGAAAGGGGGAATTAATGCGCCTGCAACTCACAGCCAGGACCTCAAGTCCCTGAGTCGAATTTGCAAGTTGTGAAATGATCCCTTGCTCTGCTAGAATGCCAAAAGCAGGTAGAAGTTACCCAAAGACGAGACGGTGATGCAAGAGACCCATGAGAAGTGGGTCAGCAAGCACACAGACCAAGCTGCTACTCAAACGCTTCAATTTCTTACCCTTTCCTCCAAACTCGGGGTGCACAAGTTCACTAGTGAAGGCTCTGCTACCACTCCACGTGCTTTTGAGCACAGTGAGGGAAGGTATCCAAGTCTCAGGGAACACCTAAGGCAGAATTTGCAATGGTGGGTCATGGGGCTCTGCGTTGGAAGACCACAGACCCGAGGGTTGGGGTTGGCAGAGGGATGGCCCAGGTCAAGGGGATGACAGAACCACCTTCGGTGTCCACAGAACATAAAGAAATGGCTACAATGAAATGAAGTTCCAGAATGAAGCCAAAGCACCACGAAGCTCAAACACGGGGCCTTGCACAGAGGGTGCAGGGTCTCGCCAAGGCAGATTTATTGCGCGCTTTGCTTCTCCAGAAAAGAGACGGGAAAGAGCACTATTTTTACACTAGGGCGATAAAGTTTCTATATAAGCAGAACACCTAATAAAATCATTTACATGTGCTGGCCCTGTCTTGAGGCAGCTAATGAGGACGCTGAAAGGCTAACATCTAACAGACTAACGACACAAAGAAAGGGGAATGTTCTGAAATTAATTTACATAAACTTTCTTATGGAAACGGGAACCAAAGCAGGGGAGAATAGAAGCAGAGAAGGATCTGCAGATGAGCCATAACTCCTCACCCTATCTCTTACACAGCCTCCCCTGTACCTGTGTGCGCTCCCCAGTGCTACTCACAGGCATCGCCCTTCTCTGTACTGGGCACTGCTTGGGCAAAACCATCTGACCAAGCACAGTTCTGAAACAAAAAACTCACTAAAAAATCTCATTCACCACCCCACCTGCTACGGTCAGACCATGAGCCACATCCCTCCAGACCCTCCTGCCGCAAACAGCCTTTTCCTTTCCTTCGCAAAGAGCTGCTCTCCAGCTCATCCCATCACCACTGCAAATCAAGTCCCACTTCACGGCAATTTGGCCAGCATGGATTTCATCCAGAACCAACAGAAGATACAACATCTCCCATTTCACATGGATCGAGCGAGATAAATATTGTCAGTCTCCGTCCCAAGCTGCCCCAGATGGTGGGGGGACCCCAGTTTTCAGACAGTCAAGTTAGAGAGTTTAGTGCCCATGAAAAATTTACACTTCCAAAGATGACAAAAAGAACAGAAAACTACTTAAACGGCAGCATTTACCTTGAGGGTCACTGATGAAATGCTAAAGCGTGCAACAACTCTGCTCTTACACACGTTTAAGTCCCTTACTTCATAATTCTTCAAAGCAGGTTTTACTAGGTCGTGCCTAAAGCCCTCGCTGCCCCTGCAGCAGCAAGCTCCGCAGGAGCAGGGGGACCGCACCACTTTGTTGAGCACCTTACACTCCCTTTCACATACCCCGTTCACCACTGAGGGCTATTAATCACAGCTGGAAAAAATAAAATTAAATAAAATGAAAAGCTTCAACCAGATTTCTACACCTCAGCCTAAAAAAACCCAACGATTTTTACTGCTAGTCCTCCAAGCTTGGAAATTGTTTCAGTGGTGAGCTATGTCTGCAGCGTAGGTAGCACAGCAAAAGGAAAAGGGAGAGAGGAGGCTTTTCCTGACCAGCCATTTTAATTAGAGCTACGAGGGCTTGGAAAAACCCATCTGGTGAGTGGAGTCATTTCCCTCTCTCCCCTCCTCTTTGATGCTGGTCCCAACGAGCAGGACCCACATTTCCAGCAGCAGAAGCGCAGGGGACGTCGCTGCTTCGGTGCCGTCGTGGGGATGAGCTCTCGGTGGCCAGACATGGGGGCTTGGGCTCCCCAAACCAGTGCGGGGTTCGGGGGGTGATGCAGGAGTTGGTTTCTCGAGCAAACAGCTCGCCGGGGCTCTTTTGTGCATGCAAGCGTGGATGTGTGTGTGGCTGTGCGTGTGGCAACGCTCCCCAGGCTCGCTCATTTTAATGCTGCTTTCTCCCCAGATGAAAATATACATATTCTTATTAACAAAAAAAAATGTGCAAAGTATAAATTTGCATCTATGATCATTTCTGGTTCATAAATTGTATTTTAATAATAAAACAATATGCTCTTATGTACTGCCTCTTAAATACTAACGGGAAAGTCTGTCTTATTTGTACACAAGCCTAAAATGGTATAAAATACCATAAAGATAAATAGAAGGGTAAATAAAAGCAGGTGTAAAGCACCTCATCCTGCTTCCTCTGCCACAAGGAGTTTCTGTGGTCACAGGGAATGACCCACGCGAGGATGCCCCACACCTTCCCACCGCCGACTTCCATGGCACAGGCCAAGGGAAATGCTCCAGCTGAGATTCTTCCCACTAGAAAAACAGGCTTTGCTGGCTGCATTGAGGTGAAAGAAATCACAACAAGGCAGAGAGAGTCGTGTATATCACATATATCCCTTCGTAGCATTCAATTTAATCCGTGGAAAAAACTTGGCCACTATAAAGTGGAAACTAATATTTTTTATGACCCCTCAACAACCTGTCCTTAGCACTACCATACCATAAATAAATCTCAACATCTTGTTATACACACTCTTTATTTTAAACGAGACTAAAAGGGGAACACAGTTCTTACTGAAAATTGGCACGCATACAAAGAAAGGGGGAGAGCTGGATTTTAAAACTGCTTCCCAAAGCCTTCTTCTTTTAAATTCCTATTAAACTTCCCACCTTTCCGCTGAAACGAAACACAGAAAGAATTTCCAAATATTTTATCATTCTGAATGGATTTCCCCAGTGTAACAGTAATAATATTTTTACAGTTAAAAGATCCACTGATTTAATAAGTGTGATTTGTGTATTTAGAAAATTCATTAGAGCAGACATTCCCCGACATTTTCCGATTTATTTCTTTATTTAGCCTAATTTGGGTACACTACTTCAAAAGAACGCTTAGAGCTTCCCAGTTCCTTAGTCACTCACTAATAACATCTAATAATTAATAAAGACATGTAAATTCTTAACTCCCAGAACCATTCCAAACTTACTATCTGTACGCTTCGTGTCATGTCTCACTTATAGATATCTGCATTACTTTGTTTCATAAAATGCTGAAGGGACACGTACTTATCTTGCTCTCTACCAAGAGTGAATATTTAGGCGTGCTGCAACCAACGCAAAACGGAGCAAAGTTTTCCAGGCAACAACCAGGTTTAGGGCTGGTTTTACTGTGATTTTTTGCAAATGGTTTAACTGAGATTTTTTGCAAATGGTTTAACTGAGATTTTTTGCAAATGGTTTAACTGAGATTTTTTGCAACCGCCTGGTGTAAATGCACATTTGAGCTCATATCTGCGGTGTAAATGCACATGATGTAACGCACATATCTGCGGTGGCAATGACGGACATGCAAAAATGCAGGTGTGGTATGGGGTGAGTACATCGGGATAGTCCCGTTAGCGCTAATTTTTTACAATTATTCGGGAGATGAGAGGAAATGCGCAGCTGGGATACGGAAAGGCCAAATTTAGGGTAGGTGGGATGCTTGGGCTAGCGACTCCAAAAGTATCTGTAGAAACAAAGAGGACACAAAGGGCACAAGCAACCACCCTCATCCCCCTCCATAAGGCTGCCAACCCCTTCTGTTAAAATCCCCATTCTACGGACAGGGACCACAGGGAATAACATTAGCTCAAAAGATCTTTACTTGGAGGCAAATTATATTGTGTCTGCTCCTCTCTGACAAGTGCTCCTGTCAGGGCTTTGTGTTCTGCAACATTTCCTTGTCATATTTAGTTGCTTGTTTTGATTTCTGGTCTTCTGTCGGGAGGAAGACTGCCAAAACCTAAGCCCTGTCTAAGCCTGGGAAGCGGGGCGTGGGGATTTCCACCAGTACGTTGACAGAAGTTTCCTTAAAAATAATACAACTGGCATGGAGTTTTGGATTTGAAGTTCAGTGGACTAAATGAACGCAATTTCAAAGAAGAAGGGAAGTAGCCCTGCCCCCCTAAATCAAAGGTACCATAGTAGGTGTTATGAAATGACACTCAGAATGGACTTTCCACACCAGAACCACACGCAGATATAACGTTATTCATACACAAACAAATTATAACCATGCTGATAGTTTTGCTGTTTGTAAAATGACTCCCTCAAGTTCGAGCGGTTTGTTATGACTTTCTTAAAAGATACAAACTTCCTCCTCAAAGCCAAACTGAGACAGAAAAAAAATGCACAAAAGCACCTAACGTTCAAAAGAAAGAACTTTCTTCAGTCTAACCACGATACAAAATGCTCAGATAATTAATTTACACTTGAGGCAAACAGGGTTACTCAGCCGCACTGATGTTTTTTCCCAGGCAAACCTCACCCACAGCCAATGGGTCAGCAAAGCAGAGTTCCTCTACAAATTTTTGTGACATCTGAATATATTTCCTATCCACTCTTGTATTTTTTTTCCCTGCTAATGAGATTGTGCTGTTGTTTGCTTGAATTCCTGATAAAGTTATGTAATCTTATGGAAATTCTGCAGTAAATACAAGCTGTGTTCGTGCTTGGTCCATGCTTACACTTCCCAATGCAGATGTTCTATGGCCCCGCATCCATCAGCGCAGAAACAACTCTGAGTCACCCTGACAAACATGCTGTCTAAACAGCAATAGGGTAGCAAAGGGCTTGGCTGCCGACATCCCTCCTGCACGAGTTACGGACACCACCGTGTTCTGGGAAACCAGCAGTTTGTATTAGTGCTGACTGGTTTCAAGGATGGGCTGTTAACATGAACTTCACTCAAGTGTATGTAAAAGTTTCTATTGATCGGAAAGCCAGCCCTGTAATCAATAAAGGCACAGACGCCCTTCCTCCCCCATCACGCAAATGATTTGTCTAAAAACGTGAAACGACAAGACAAGACTCTGTCTGGAAAGCGGAAGACAAATGTTTCTTCTAAATACATGAAAGAATCATCATAATTCTGCTAGACTGAGGGAGATTTGAACCTGCCCCTGACCTCCTGGCCCTTCCCACATCAGCCCTTCAGTACCAGCCTCACCAGCATCTTCCTCACATGCGGGTTAGTGCCGGTACCTGGCAGGTGAGCTCTCTACCACAACAACCCTGCGCACCCTCTCAGGCTGAGGTTCTCCACCTTGCCAACTGCCAAAATCAGCTCTTCAATTCAAATCCAGGAAAAGGGGGCATGTTCTTCCACATAAATTATTTATAAATATGTAAAGGGTGAGTGTCATGAGGACGGAGCCAGGCTCTTCTGGGTGACAACCAGTGACAGGACAAGGGGCAATGGGTGCAAACTGGAACACAGGAGGTTCCACTGAAAGATGAGAAGAAACTTGTTGGGGTGAGGGTGGCAGAGCCTGGCCCAGGCTGCCCAGGGGGTTGTGGAGTCTCCTTCTGTGCAGACATTCCAACCCGCCTGGACACCTTCCTGTGTAACCTCATCTGGGTGTTCCTGCTCCATGGGGGGATTGCACTGGATGAGCTTTCCAGGGCCCTTCCAACCCCTGACATCCTGGGATTCTGTCATTAAGTCCTACTTAAAAGTCAGTTTTCCTTTCTTTTGCAAAGACAGTTACTAACAAACTTTCAAAAATAGGACATACAAGTGGCTCCTGTTGAAGCAGATATTGTGCTCAAGCCTGAATATTTTCTTCATCTTTCCAGAGTGCAGAACACCTGAAAGAGGTAACACTTGCTCTAATTCCTTAACCCTGGTTAAAAAAAAAGAAAAAAAGAAAAAGAAATCTCCTGCTCCATCTTAAAATAATGATCTACAGACATGCATTCAAAAATAAAATAATGCATTCTCATTTTAAATAAATTAACACACTGTTGAATAAAAAAAAAAAGACACAAGTAAAAATGATCCCTTTCACATCTGTGCTTATATGACAGATGCTGTTCAAAACCACAAATCAGCCTCCTAAAATACCACACTTCCACCCACTCATCTGAGCCCAGAGATCGCTTTCAAAGGTCTGTTTGTGGGCTACTGGAGCTGGTGGGAATTTGGAGCCAAGCCTTCCCTTCCAACCAGCCTCAGCAACTCTAGTTGGCTATGGACTACACATGGAAAACACTTTGAGCCAAACACTGGTTCTTTCCCTCTCTAAAAACAGGTGCATGTGAAGAAACCAACTTGGCATGTTCTCAAATCTGTGGCTTAAGTGATATCTTTTAGAAACCCCTTTGCTCCAGCAGCAGCAAAGGATCATCTTCCATGTGCTTCATGTGTCTGCACCCATTAAACAACCACCCACCCCTGGCCTGGTGGGCAATAACACCTTCTCAAGTGCCACCAGCTGCCCACCAGCCCACCATGGCTGGGTTTGGGGCTGTAGTATCACCTTATTCAAACATAGCTAGTTAACAGCATTTAAGCTTTAACTGGAAATGATACAGATTAATAATCCTTGATCTCCGTCACTGTTGTGCTGCCATCAAAGCACCAGGTTGGCGATCGGTGAAAAACCCCAAATTCTGGCAGCCAGGGCCATTTTCAAAACCAAAATGAGAGATAACCCAAAAATACAGCATGATGAGTTTTGAACAACAGCTTCTCGTTTCAGCAACTTTATATTATAATATATGTCTCCTTGAACTAGGAGATCATTTGTTTAAATTGCTTGATTATACATAATGATCCTTCTCTTATAAAACAAAATTCAACATTGCCACTGGGGGAGAGGGTGGAAACGGCACAGAAATTTAACGAGAAAGACAAAATATCGTACAACTCTTACAGTAATAAAACATCAGGAGAATTTTCACTTGCTTTGGAAAAAAGGGGAGCTAGAAACATCTTGCTCTACCCCAGCTATTAACGCGCTGCATTCAGAGTATAATGTACAGCTTTGATCAAGCTATAGGATCCACATGCTCACAAAATGTTTAACTTTAAATATATAGCATAGAATTAGTCTCCAACAATCCATGCCATCGCCTCCTGCCACTCTACATTTTCCTAAACCTGGGAGTCTAATTCACATATGTAAGTCAGATTATTTTATGTTTAACCTAATAGGGATCGGATATCACTCATTTCAAACCCGCCAAAAAGGGCATGGCTTCAAAGCAGTCTTTTGCACTTTTATGGACTGAAATGAAAATAAAAATTCAAATTTAATACAATTTGAGAGCTAGAAAAGTGAAATTGCACTAGATGATCTTTCGAGGTCCCTTCCAATCCCCGACATTCTGTGATTTCCCAGCAAGTTGGAAAGCAGCTTACACATACATTATCAAAGTTGTCTGAAACCGTCCCACAGGGCAGACAGGAAAAAGGAGAGCTTACCTATTTGCCTACTTTTTGTTCTATAACTTTCAGGAGGAAAAACATGGATTTTTAGTCTCTCTATACTTAATTGAGCTAAAGTGAGGGAAGAAAAGACAGGCTTGCTCCCAAATGAGAAGAAACTAATAGAAAATTATGTGTTTATCTTCTTGAAATCATTAACCGGCCCGGATCCTGCCACTGCCCCCCAGGACAGCTCCTCAGGCCGAGTCCAGCTTGTCCCGGAGCTGCCGAGGGGGACATTAGTGTATTTGATGAGAACAGGGAACACAAGCTGCAAATACACTTGTTGAGCACCCAGCCACACTCACCCACAGAGCAGTGGCTGCTCTATGAGACAGAACCACAGGCAACAATTGAACTTCTGGAGAGAGTTCTTGGTGATCTACATTTAAACACACAAACTCGAGGAGAAGGACGTAGCCCTTCAGTGCATCCCTTCATCCACCTGTTCCTATGGCTGCTACCCCTCCCGAGAAGCACTCACTGCATTCGTCCATGCACCCCACACAAGGCGAGGAAAGAACAGAGATGCTCAACCGCTACACTGAATATCCATGCACAGAAGGGACAAACCATTTTTAGATGTCAAAGCATTCCCTGACCATTCTCACAGTATTTTTGGAGAGCAGAATTGCTATCACAGCTAAATTTATTATAAACATTGATATTTCTTGTGCTAAGCATTCACGGTATTATTTTTCTAATACATGGCAGCTCAGTGCTCTCTCCAACCAGGCACCTGGAAATGGGATGTGTTCATAGGTTCGCTCTAGGAGATATCGCAGTTCCACATGCAGATGCATCCCTTCAGTACCACCTCAGACCCAGCATTAATATCTGTGGGTATATGTATGTTTGTACGTATATCTGCAACCTCTATTTTTAACAGGGAGCACCTGACTTGGGGATCTGTTTAACTTCTTTAATTGGGCAATCAGGTTTTGTGCTGTCAGCTAACACTTCCTAAAAATTAAAGTGAGTTCCTGGCTACACAGACTGCTTTTCCACAGCAATGGTAGCTGAACACTGTGGGTCCTGCCTGGAATTGCCAACAGGATCATCGTCACCCCGATTTACCGCAGGGAGTTAGTGTGTCACCGTGGCGAGGCAGCACGGTCACCCAGGGCACACGGATTTCTCTCCATTGCCCTGTTTTGACAACTGAAGGCTGTAAAACCAAACATGTTGTCCTCCAAGATTTGCAACGCTGCATCTAGTTATTCCCTCCCCTGCCCATGCTAACCATTTACACCTTTAGTTTAACAGACAAGAAAGAGTAAATAATAAGTCAATCAGTACCGAAATACCCTAAACCTTAAAGAAGCCTCTGTTACTCCCCACAGCAGCCACACTGAAACCAAAAGACTGGGAAGACCAGCCTGGTACTGCTCTTTTTATACTTAAAACCATTGTTTATTGAGATATTTCTAAAAAACGCCTGGTTTGTGCTCTCCAGGTGTTGTGATGCATACAGCACTTTGTTGGCGAGTATAAAACAGAAGAATTAACTATGCTGCCAACTTTCCAGCAGCAACACAAATATATACTTTAAGAGATAAAGTCAGGCTTAAAAGCTGATAAATTAGCTAAAGAGTGGAGTCAACATATCTTATCCATCTTCATTAAGTTGGACTTCCAAATACTAAAGATGGGAGTAAATCACCTCCTGATGCTGTGGGCAGAGCAGAATTAGTTTTAGCTGGAGATGCTGAAAGCCACTTGTAGGCCCACGGCCACACCAAGCGTCACAGCCAAAGCCAGCACAGAGCACCAACCACAACTATCAAGTTAGGAAAACATACTACAATTAATAAAACTTGTTCTCTTTAGGTCAGTTTAAATCACCACCTTTGGTTTCACATCCTCAGTTGTGTTCAGGGAGTCCCTGCCTGTGGCTCCAGCCCAGCCCTGCGCACAGGGGGGCTGTGCTGTGGGGACAGCAGGGGCACGGGTCCCCTATGGCCAAGGTCCCCTCGCTCCACAACCAAATAAACATAAGTTAAAATTAGCAGCACCCTTGGCAGGGCTGGAAAGCGCAGGTAGTTGTGAGCATCCTGCTCTCAGAATGGTGCAAAGCGCATTGGCAGTCAGGCGGCATTGGATACCGAATTAGCGGTCTTGAACAAAATACAATTTGAGAAATAATTAACTGTGCTGTGAAACACTGTGATAATTTCAAGTATTAAAAATGTAATCTTGCATATTAAAATGAATTTACTAAAATCAAATCAATAATTCTCTGTCCTCTGTATTTCTTCCAGACAACTAATTTAATTAATCTTTTTGTTCACTTGGATATAGATTTCAGACTTGCGTTTTACCATCAGAAAATAGCTTGTGCAATACTACAAGACTTCCACAAAGCAAATACGTTTTTACACGGATTGGATTTTATTCCCTCAGCTGAAATTCTGATCACCGAGCAGCAAGAACACTGCCGTAGCACACAGGATGTCACTCAGGATGTGACAGTTTCCTCTTGTTTTAAACCGCTTTAAAAACACAAAAATCTCAGATTAGAAACAGCCTATTGCTTTTGATCAGCAGCAGAGACTACGAGCACATAGGGCCCAATCAGTTATTTACCGGTTTTAACTTTGATGGAAATTAAATGGGAATTAAACGCAGCGCAGCAGAATGGGTTCCTGCAGCACAGCCCGCTGGGTGCTGCCCCAGGATGGGCAGCAGCCACTCGCCCCATGGGGCAGGTTCCTCCAAGCTGGACCGGGGCCACCAAAGGAGAAAACACCCTCCCAGGGGTACGATAACACAGCCCTCTCTCCTGTGGACATGCACCGACTTCACTGTTACCAGCTTCTTGTGCAACACTCAAGTAAATACGTGCAAATATAAGAATCCAGTGGCACAGAGGTTCAAAACCCAGCTTGAATTTTGGGGAGAGTCATTGAAAAATTTAGCTTTGACTGCTTTTTTGCACGGTCCTTCCAATGCTGTTTTCAAGTGGACCTCAAAATCAGCCGCATCTTTTCAACCTGTGCAGTCTTGATAACTGAACTTCTCAAGTCATATCCCATATTGCTTCAAAATGCACTTACCCTTGACTCTCCTATGTTTGTCTTGGTAGAACTTTGCTTGAATAACCCATTTGTTGGGCTAACATAACATTTTGCTTGGCTTGTGAGCTCTATCTGGGTAAATGCACATTTCCCCATTTCATTTTTTTTTTGATCGTTTTCTTCTGCAGGCATTTAATTGGCCTCACAAAGATGTTTGCAGAAGTTTAAATAAGGCATAGTTACAGCTTTCGAAAATACATATAATTACCCACACCTACATTTCTAAAGAAAAAATAAGCCTACACAAGAACTGATCCTGAAGGGCCCAGTGGGAGGTTTGCAAAGTTTCGGTTAAACACCAGCAGCTGCGTGTTTGGAGCTCATGGCAGATCAAGTGACATTCCCAGGGCTAGGCAGGGTAACAACACCACGTTGGTATCATGGCATCGCTAACTGGACCCACCACAATGAATCTGGGCAGAGTTTGGACAGCCCCTCTCTGATTATGAAGGTGGACTGCATCCAGCGCTTTAAGAACCCTTAGTGCATCCATACATCCCACCCTCCCAGCAGCTGTCACAGAAAGCTCAAGACTGGCAGTGTCACGTCACAGCAGAACTGGGAGGTGTTGCAGAATTCACACCAGTGGAAAAGCCTGATAGATGGGTATAGACCAACATCCTAAAATCACCATCACAGGAATCAGTTGTGCACCTAGAAAGTTAGGCAAGAGATCTCATCTGCCTAATTGGGGGCCAGGGGACACACAAAAAAAAACACCAAAATCAATCTTGTGCACAAGGAAGGGGCGAAGGGACAGGGAGGGTGGGACAAAGGGGACGGCCAGGCTGACAAGCTTCTCCCAAAAGAAGGGCAAGGTTTTCTTGGCAGCTGGAGTAGGCAAGCAAGGGTCAAGGCAGGAGGCCGGCTGAGTGTCAGCTGGGGCATAAAGTACTGCAAAGTGGAAAGAAAAATAAAATAAAGAGGAATGGGAAGGAGGACTTGGCTGGACAAAATCTAATCCTGCTACTATTGGGGATTATGGGACCTCTGGGTCAGCAGTAAGTTGGGATCAACTCTACCGCATCTACCTGTGCCACGCTGAGAGCTAAAACCAGAGCGAATAAACCTCAGCAAACAGCAGGTGCCACTTCATCGCCTCCAGCCCCTTCCCCACTGAGCCCAGGGTGAGACGCACAGGAGCACCGAGACACTTGGGAATCAACTGCAGAGACACTGGCCACCTTAGCCTACCCTCCACAAACACGTCACAGCTCGGAAAGTCAGCACAGCCCCCAGTTGCCAGCAATCCCCGTAAACAGAAGAGACCCCAGTGGGAACAGGCAGATCCTTTGTCCACGGAACAAGAGCCCAGAGGAGGAGCGAGGGCGGCAGGCGATCACGGCACCGGCAGCGCTCCTGCAGCAGTGCCGAGCTGCCACCCGGGGAGGGGAGGCACAGACGGGACCGAGGGGGTTTGCTGCATTATTCAGACCTCAGGCTGGCACGCTCAGAAGCGGCAGCTCTGGGATGTGGAGCAATTTAGGCGGAGGCTGGCAGGCACGTCACACATGGACTGAGACTGCAGTGCACCGCCGGGGCTGGAAAGGGTTGCACCAGTCCAGCTCTGCTTTGCAGCATCATTTGAGCCCAGAGCAGCACACGGTGCAGGAGCAAGAGGCTGTCACGGTCACCTCGCCAGTTCAGGTGCCTGTCTGCCCATGGCTCCTCCAGCCCCACCACCAACCCCTTCGGCAGATGGCTGTCCCCAGCCTCCCCCACTCCGCACAAAATAATACATAAATTTAAACAAGGCAGGGAAGAAAAAGAAGAAAAAAAAAAAATCAGAATCATTTCAGAGCAGTACAAATAGGAGGCTCCGCTGGCTGCAGAAGGAACCAGCTGATGCAATTATGCTGGCGGCCGCAGTAGACCATCTGCCCAGCTCCCGGGTTGCTGTTGTTGCAGTCTCAGCGGGACTCGCTCCCAGAAGAGCGAGGCCCCGCGGCCAGGGGGACCATCTGCCCGGCCCCGGGCTGCTCGTGCCAGCGCCGCGGGGGCCAGCCCGGGAGCCAGCCCGCTGCCCACGGCCTCCGCGGCACGGCCACGTGTGGCCCATCACGGCCAGGGCTCGGTGGCCAAAATGGGCAGCTGTGCTCTATTTTCTGCAGAGTATTTGCTCGCTCTCCCTTGTCTCCGCACAAACCGGTTGTGGAGCATCTTGGTGCCTGCACGTTTAGGGTTTGCTTGGTGCGTACACAGGGAGACCAGGACATCCCCTGTACACACATCATATCAAGCACATAAACCTACTGCTGCACCAGGCTCATGCATCTGCAAGCCAGGGTGCACAAGTGAACTGGGTTTCATTCTGAATTTCAGCTTCCATGTATAAACATTTACACATTCTCACCCTCAAACTAATTCCTATTTAGAAGAGTGAAGTCGGGAGGGATGCAAGGCTATGCTGATACATCCCACCACCTCTCAAAGAAGCAATCAACAGCTCAATGTCCAGATGGAGATCCATGACAAGTGGTGTCTCTCAGAGGTCCATATTGGGATCAGTACTGTTTAATATCTTAATCAATGACAGACAGTGGGATTGAGCGCACCCTCAGCAAGTCTGTGGACGACACCAAGCTGAGTGTGGCAGGTGACACGCCGGAGGGACAGGATCCATCCAGAGGGACCTGGACAACCTCAAGAAGTGGGACCATGCGAACCTCATGAGGATCAACAAGGTCAGGTGCAAGGTCAAGGCAACAGCCAGCTGGGGGATGAAGGGATGGAGAGCAGCCCTGCAGAGAAGGACCTGGGGGCACTGGTGGAGGAAAACCTGGACATGAGCCAGGCATGTGCACTCACAGTCCAGTAACCAATCTTATCTTGGGCTGCATCCAAAGGAGTGTGGCCAGCAGGTCAAGGAGGTGACTCTGCTTTGGTGAGACCCCCCTGCAGTGCTGGTCCAGCTCTGGGTCCTCAGCACAGGACACACATGGACCTGCTGGAGTGGGGCCAGAGGAGCCACAGAAATGAGCCGAGGCTGGAACAGCTCTGCTGGGGGACAGGCTGAGAGAGTTGGGGTGTTCCGCTGGAGAAGAGAAGCTCTGGGGAGACCTTAGAGCAGCCTCCAGTACCTAAAGGGACCTATAGGAAAGATGGAGAGGGACTTTTTACAAGGGTGTGTAGTGATAGGACAAGGGCTAATGGCTTTAAACTGAAAGACCAGAGATTCAAAGTAGATATAAGGAAGAAATTTTTTACAGTGAGTGTGGTGATCAACTGCAACGTTGCCCAGAGAGGTGGTGGATGAACCATCCCTGGAGACATCCCAGGCCAGGCTGGACGGGGCTCTGAGCAACCTGAGCTGGTGAAGATGTCCCTGCTCATGGCAGGGGGGGCACTGGGGGAGCTGGGGAGGGCCCTTCAACACAAACCATCTGTGATTCTATCTCCCCAACACTGACAAATCCCTGGGCACAACAAAACACCCACAGCCAGTCTCTTGGGCAGTAATTTTGCAGCTAGCAGCTGCAGCGGGGATGCAGCCTGGGGGACAGAGTCTTTCCCATCCCTTGTCCCAAGCAGCCAATGCCAGCCCCATCCCTGCCCTGCACCCGCCTGCAGCCAGATACTTTCCTCTCTGAACCCAGAGTATCCAACTTGCACTGTCAAGGCTGATGAACCCTTTATAAAATAATACCGTAACATATGGGTTTAAGTTATCAGACCACATTTATACTTCAGCTTTGATTTAGACAATGCCTGGAAATGTGGTCAGTCACACAGCTGAACTATTAATCACTTTAAATGAGTAAAGGAAAGGGAGCTCTGAACACAAGCTGGGCTGGCCCAGCCTGTCACCGCATCCCTGCTCCCGCATGCTGCAGTCCCATCAGTACCACAAGCACTCACCACCTCAGGCTGTTCTGCATTTGCTGAAGCCTTTCCAGCTGATTTTAGGGGTTTCCCCCTTCTTCCACTCTGCTGTTGTTTGTAGGCTGGAGACCACAGCTGCCAGCAATGGGCACCCCCTGCCAGGGCTGGGGACACTAGCTCAGGCAGCACCACTGAAGGGCACACGCACAGATAAGGATGGCTGAGTAAAACCCCATTTCTGCTGGAAACCAGGCTGAAATGCCACATGTGACCTCGTTTTTAATGGCCATGTGTGGTGACATAAGACGGCCAAGTCCAGTGACAGATCTAAGCCAAGTCACACTCTCTGATAACACCATCCTGCACGTTTCTCATGGCCTCTTTGCCTTCCCTCCATATCTCTTCCCAAAAAGCGGCAGGGAACGCTGCAAGTGGAGCCGCAGCAAAGGTAGAGCTAGATGAGGAGTAAAACGTTCCCCACCACGCTCCAAGGGGGCTCACAGTTACTGCTTCCCCAGGTCACAACTACACAAGTCCAGAGGTGCTCAGGCAAAAATCACCCCAAACGTCATCTGCCGTGACTGCAGCGTCAACCATGGCGCAGCACAGTGTGTAATGCAGAGGCACAGGAATCACTCTCAGATTTCAAGATGTAGATGGTTAACTTTGCCCACTAAAAGTCCTCCTCAAGATAAGGATTTGGGGGATAAAGGGCACTACAACACCTGAAATCTTGTTCTCCTGCAGCAATACAGGCTGCTGCTAAAGGAGCGTAAAGGAGATGAGAAACTGATGGATTTTTCTTTACAAGGGAAAACAATAGTTGTGATACCACAGCAAAACTTGTAGCGCTTCCTCTCTAGAGGAAGGAAATTCTTCTAAGGCTTTGCTGGCACTGTCCCCGCACTCCCCTCGCTCGGGGTGCTCGTCCCTCGGAAAGGGACCCCAGAGAGGCCATCGTCACCGGCTCCTCGCAGCACCCACAGACCATGGGGACACAGGCCAGGGCAGCGAGTCGTTATTGCCCAGATTGGAATAAAAAGCCATTTTAAGATTTTTATATGTCTTCAAATAACACTCTCTTCGGTGTGGTTACCAAGCATAACCTAAATAAGAACTCTAATCTCTAGAACACACTTTTTTTTCCAGAAGGTTGGAAGTGGGGAGGGAAGAACGTAAAAATCAAAACAAATGAGTATATTTCTTGTGGGATCTGCACTACAGATGAAATGCAAAGCAAGTCTCACTCTCCCTAGAGGGTCTTTTTTCAAGAGAGAGAATAATAATAATGTAGTAATAATAAGCACTTATATAGCGCTTTACATTTTCAAAGCGCTATGCAAACATCAACTAATGGGACACGGTAGAATAAGTAGTGTCTAAAATGAGTTTATGTACTGCATTATATTTTCCTACAAAGTGGCTGGGACTGTTTTTAAAATTAAATTCCCCCACATATTGATACTTTGCAAATGGATTTACTTTAAAAAAAAAAGAGCAACCAAAACATATTTGTATTAGTTATACCCCACAACCTGCATATTTCCAAATTCTGACTTGAAAGCAAATTGTTTACACAGTTTCATAGACACAAAACACATTTCGCTTCCTGAGCAGAATAGGTGCGCTAAGCAACTCCTTAGGATGATACATCGAGACACTTGGACACATGCCAGTGTTTTCTAAGAGAGAGTCACATACAGAATAAAAAGTATTTAAGCAAAGGAAGCTTTCAAGAGAGAAACTAAGCAATAGTAGCAGTTGTCTCTATTTCTACCTTGTGGACAGGAAACCAAGGCAGCCAGCACCTTCTCAGTAAGAGACTGGCCAGCGAGGACAGGGGTCCCTATAACGTAGCTATAAAACAAGCTTCC
The DNA here is from genome assembly GCF_963082525.1 of Nesoenas mayeri. Classification (NCBI taxonomy): domain Eukaryota; kingdom Metazoa; phylum Chordata; class Aves; order Columbiformes; family Columbidae; genus Nesoenas; species Nesoenas mayeri. Next base: position 3,815,984 of record NC_137547.1, read on the forward strand.
CTTTCCACCTTGTCCCATTAATTCTAGTCTATAAAACCAGTCTTCTAGAGGAAGCAAGATGAAACAACTCCAAAGCAAACCAGAATATTATGACCTGAACTATAATACTGGTGTTTCATTTCACTTTTACCCATCCAGCATCTCACAGCATTTAATAAATTCACGCTGCTCTCCAAGGGACAAACGCTACAGCCTCTTTGCATACAACCAAGATGGAAAAAATTAAGTTAAAGAGAGAAAAATTACATGACACGTGCACATTCATTGAGGACTTGGGGCAGAAATAGAAGAGATGGCAGGAGGAGAGAAATCTGAGTCAGCCTCTTTTCTAACAGCCTGGAGTGTCTTACTATTTTGTGGACTTTCAATTCTTATTATCAATAAATAGCTTTGTAGCAAACCTGGGTGCTTGTGCTGCAGGCCACAGTGCTGTGGCTGCGTAAGCACCGAACAAAAAGGCTGCATGACACTGAAGTGATTGAGGGATATTGTTTTTTCCTGACATTCTCAAGCTAGGAATCAAATGCAAGTCAAAACCGGCACGCTGAATATATCTACCTTTAGGCATGCGCTTAACTGTAAGTATATGAGTAATCCCAATGGTTTCAGTTTTGGGGATTTTAATAGTTGTATGGTTTTCATAACTACAGGAAAAAGCCTTTCCAACAAACTGCCAGTGTGACTCCCTGTTGTACTACACCACAATTACTGGAACATATTTGGTATTTCTCAAGAGGTTCAGATAATGAAGAATCCTCCAAATTTTCTATTAGCCCAAACTTAGGAATTCCGCATCAGGGAGTTAACGGCAGAACAGACAATGTATGTTAAGTATCGCAAAAGAGAGAGAGAGAGACAGAAATATTTATAACATTTAAAGCATTTTTAAGTGAGGTGGTTTGAGAGCCCAGACTGCAGCCCAACCAATGCTATTGCACAAGCACACCAGGTTATTTCAAGACCTTACTCTTATTCCTTTACACGAGTCAACATTTCTTCATATTTTCACACCACAATGTTTTCCCACATCTGAACAAGTTTAATAATAAATAGGAAAACACACAAGAAATGACCTTATTTTATTCTTTGATGTGCTATTGGTTTAACGTTGAACCACAAGCTTTTACGGAAAAAGACACATCAGTAGTCACACTTAAAGGGAATTTTTTTAAAAAAAAAAGCAAGGAAAGGTACAATGTTGTGGTTGCTTTAGGGTTTTTGTTTGTTGGTTTTGTTTCCTTCTTGGCAAATAGCCAATTATTTTACTTTTATCACTAAAAATAAGCAAATGAGGAAAAAGAGGAAAGAAAAAGCAGCCCTGCTTTGCCAGCAAGGAAAGCCATCAACATTTGCTACATGAGAAATAAGCTAAATAAGAACTCGAGCACACGCCACTGCCATAACACCAAAAGCTGGGTGGGCCCAAGGACATGGGGTGGCTTTGACCTTCCCCAAATCACGGCGACATCACAACTCCAGACACACGAGCCAGCCCATATGTGTGGTTATGGAACGCGGTGCCATGTCCGGCAGCCATTGTCAAAATTCACTTGTAAGAAAAAAAGCCTGCATAAAGTAGCAAAAAGAGTTGGATTGACCAGCGTATCTCCCATCAAAGCCCAGGAGGTGGACCAGCATCTGCTGGGGTTAACAGGATCACCCACCTGGTGACACACACCCCACAGTGCAAACCAAGAACAAGTCTCCTTTCTTCTTGAGATCTCAGTGCCATTCTTCCCACCCAGTTAGAATGGAGAAGGGAGTTGTTCTCCAGCAACACTGCTGCCAGCAAGCCCCACCAGCACAGGAACAGTGAGAGATCCCACGGGTTGCTCCACAGCTCCCATCTCCACTGAGACACACAAGAGAGCAGTTGTGCAGCTTGGGTGTATTCGTCACTTTCAGTGAACTTCTGCAGCCTGTGCTCACAGGGTTTTGCATCTTTCCCTTCAACACAGAATCAAGAATTTGCCTCAATAATAGTAATTTCTTGGAGATATCTCCATGGGTTTTGTGACCTACCAGCCCACTGCAGATGTGGACACACACCCACAACCTGCATGGGTGGCCATGGACCAGCCTCCCCAACACAGGCTCATGTCCAAGAGGCTTGACCCAAACCAACAGCACTCAAACACTGCCTGGATCGCCCTGCCCTGCTCGCCCTGTGCTGACACACGCCAGCCCTGTCCCCAGATAGCACCGAGCTACAGGGTTACCCACCCGCCCATCAGAAAAATCAAGCGAGCTCCTGGCAGCCCTTTGCTTGGTAGGCAATGGGACAAGGAGCCTGAAACGGAGGGAGAGCAAAACCCATCAGATCAGCCCTCACCTCATGCAGCAGCAGGCACAGCGATGGGACATACCCAGGAGGAGAAAACCAGGGTTTCACAGGCTGAGCCTAAGGTAACAGCAGCCCCGATCCAACCAGCATTCCTCTCTACACTCCCTTACAGAGCTGCAGGGTTAAACAGCAGCAGAGTTGCAGGGTGCATTTAAGCCAGGGGCTGGTGTACGTTTTTCCAACATGGCAACATTGAATAAAAAATAAAAACAACTTCAGAACAAAATAAACTTGTTAAGAAGGACAAGGAACTGCTGGAGAGAGTCCGGCATAGAGCTATGAAGATGCTGAAGGGAGTTGCCAGCACTGTGCCCTTGTGGCCAAGAGGGCCAATGGCATCCTGGGGTAGATTAGAAGGGGGTGGTCAGTAGGTCAGAGAGGTTCTCCTGCCCCTCTGCTCTGCCCTGGGGAGACCACACCTGGAATCTTGTGTCCAGCTGTGGCCCCTCAGTTCCAGCAGGACAGGGAACTGCTGCAGAGAGTCCAGCGCAGCCACCAAGATGCTGAAGGGAGTGGAGCATCTCCCGTGTGAGGAAAGGCTGAGGGAGCTGGGGCTCTGGAGCTGGACAAGAGGACACTGAGGGGAGGACTCATTCATGGGGATCCATATGGAAAGGGGGAGTGTCAGGAGGATGGAGCCAGGCTCTGCTGGTGACAACCAGGGACAGGACAAAGGGCAATGGGTGCAAACTGGAACACAGGAGGTTCCACTGAAAGGTGAGAAGAAACTTGTTGGGGGTGAGGGTGGCAGAGCCTGGCCCAGGCTGCCCAGGGGGGTTGTGGAGTCTCCTTCTGTGCAGACATTCCAACCCGCCTGGACACCTTCCTGTGTAACCTCATCTGGGTGTTCCTGCTCCATGGGGGGATTGCACTGGATGAGCTTTCCAGGGCCCTTTAACCCCTGACACTCTGGGATTCTGTTGGGATATGCCAATAAAAGATAATCTAGCCAACCAGCAGTAGATGGCAAGAACAACATAAGAGTGAACTTATAATTCCCTGTAATAAGAGCACCAATGGCCTTCAGCTTACCAAAGCAGCAGAATGATTCTGCTGTGTCTCCTTGCCATGGCCTTGGCTGGTCCCACCACAAGCAGAGCGGTGGCCAGGGCTCCTGGCCCTGCAGGCATCATCCTGCCCCTTCCCACTGCCCTCCCCAAGGCACGGCCACTCAGGGAGCTCCACTGGTGTTCTGCACAGCTGCAGAGGCAGAACGGCAAGGAGCAAACACAAAGATTGGAGGGAGGAAAAAGCAGCACATAAGCTTCTACCCAGGGAAGGAAAACAGCCTGTGTTCCCCAAAAACCAACACTCTCAAGCTTCCCAGGCTGCAAGGTGGGAGGTGCTGTGGGAAGGGAAGCAAAGCTGCCAAAGGTCTCCACCGACACTTGCATAGGCTGCAGATATTAGGAAGAAAACAGGCGAGAAGGAAGGAAGAGAGGATAGTGTCACAAGGTTACTTAGGCACAATAATACCTTCATGTAAGGCAGGATTATTTCCTACTATTATTAATTTGCAGCTGCCTAATCGATACAGGCACTCAGGTACTACAGGGAAGGGTGGATGCCCCTGCCTGGCCAGGGCAGCTCTAACAAGATGCTTTCCTGAGTTTTCCTTCAACTCATCATCACCTGACCATAGATTCAAACTCAGAGTTTTATCTCTCCCTCAACACAAGCTTTCATGAGGTGGTTTGAGGTTTGTGAGGAGAGAAGCCACGTTTGTGAGCTGTGATACCTGCCACATGCACACACTGCAAGAGGCCAAACAATAGTCTCCAAAATAAAACCTGCAGAACCAATATTGCCTTTTTTAAAAAAATAATTTAAAGGGAGCTTTCCAAAAGCTCCTTGAGTGGTTGCACAAATAAACAATTTTGCTTCCTTCTTCCTCAGCATTGCCGGACAGAAAGCTTAGAGCAGACTCCGCTCTGGAGGCAGCCAGGACCTCCCAAGCCACCGCAGACACCGGTTTCTCTACCTGCCTTTTTGTTTGCTCACGTTCGGGCTGTGTTGCCTTTGCTCGTACCAATCAGACAGCAGCAGTTTAAAGCCACCGGTCTGATGTCTTCAGCTGCGCCACTGACAGCCACGACACGCAGAACGTTTCTTGGATGGCCGTGTGCGGGGATACAAAAGCCTCATTTACAACTTGGCATCTCAAGGAGGGCAGGGTGGTTCAGCAGCAGGTGACAAATTAAAAGCTCATTTTTCTATGCGTTTTCTTTGGAGCTGTATTTTGCATACAGACCTACTGGCAAGGAGGAAAAAAAAAAATCATAGCAGAGATACCTTTTTATAAAAACAAGCATTTGGCCCTTGGGTGAATTCCTGGTGCACAGCAGAGCACCCGCACACCCTGCCACTAACAGCCCCACCAAAGCGGCATTTTCCTGCCAACTGTGGGGGATTTTGTCCCCCCAGGGATGCCCAGCAGCTCCACATCACCCCTCGACACACTGGAAACCGCTCACACCAGCACCCTGCCAAGGATCTCTGAGCCGGGAGGTTTTTCAGACCCTCACCTTTGAGTTCGGGTATATTACTGAATTTACTTTAATCGAAAAGAATAAAAGCAGAAGCTATCTGTTGAGTGTTTATTTAAGACCAAAAATAGCAATCAAAAGAAACCAAATGGGAGCTTTAAAACAAATCTCACTTATCTGTTATCAAGCAGGAAAGAAATTAGGAAAGAAAACACCCTTGAAATGAAGGGAATCAAATCAGTGGGCTGATACACAAGCATTAGGGGAGACTTGGTACAAGCACTCACAGTTTCATTTTAAAATGGCTCATAATATATTGTACCCTACTCCTAAAGGATGCTCAGAATTAGACTGACAGTACTTCTTTATCCTTAAAAAAAATAATCTTAAGGCAACAACTTTCTCACCCCGAGTTGCCCACCACATTCCCCACAAAGTCTCACTGCCAGAAACACACTATTTTTGCCATATAAATCTAGTATAAACATAAATAAGGTGCAATTCACACACAGCCCTTCTTCTCTACTTCTCCATCCCAGTATTTTCAATACTCTGCCACATCCCACATGCCCTCTGGGGGAACAGTCTGGTCAGTAAAAGCAAGGAAATTATGAAGGGCAAGGCATGCCATTTTCCTAGAAATAAAGGAGCCCACGAACTGAAACGCATCCTCAGAATTCAGCAATAAATAATATACAAGCTTGGCATTACTACATAATCCAGTATATCTTTACTCATGTGAGTAATCTAATGAAGCAGGAGAAATTTGGGTAAGAGCTTAAATATGTAAATTAAAGCAAAGCTGCGTTTACCTAGCAAGCAAAATAGCCAGAAGACTGCTGCTTTTTTTCAGAGCAAAAGGAACACGTGTGCAGCAAAAAACTTCCTTTGCAACCCTATTAGTTGTTCTAACAAAAGATACTACCTACTCCTCCGGACCTCCTCCTTCACATCAACGTGAATATGTCATACGTTATATATACTTGTGTGCGTTCACATAAGAAGTGTTGAAAACCCTGAACGATTAGGAGTCCTCATAGGCCAAGCTCAGCTGCTGCCATGGTCATAAAATAGCTGAAACTTCCAGAATTAATGACTGCAATCACCATTGTCCTCACACTTCTCTATATTAAACAGAAAACAATGACAAACCACAACAAATACACTCCCCAGGACAGCAAAGCACAGGTACTCTCTGTTAAGAGCAGAAAAACTACTTCAAGTGTTTTACATTTCTAGTGTTTTCTGCTGATGCTGAATCGCACCCTTTTCCATAGGTTTGGAGTCACTTTCCAGATCTGTTTCTTCTCTAAGTCTTTGAACTACAAGTTAAAAATAATATAGATGAAGCTCCAAGTAAGCAAGCCTCTGTGCCAAAACTTTACATCTAAACGTCAGGCACCCTCTACACTCAACCACCAGCAACAGTTTCCCTATTTTATTTCCATCTTTCTCTATTCAGCATTTCTGTTCCCTCAGATACTAAATCCATCCTTCTACCATGTGTTTTCTCTCCCTTCTTTTACCTTTCCAGTTCTGGGGACAGGAGACTGAAAGGATGCAGAATCACAGTCAGTTTTGCTCACGTAATCTGTACCTGCTTACGTGAACAGATGTCAAACACAACCCAGGTCGGTCTCTCTGCTGCACCCCTGCACCTGCCCACCTCTCCTAGAAACACCCTCATTAGCAATCCCATAGAAACAGCAGGAGATGTTCTCTGCAGCACTGGATGCTGAGTATTCCCATCAAAACTCTTTGCACCTCTTGCTCTTTCAGTTCCAATGCAAGGAATAAGAATAAAAACCCATCCCCACTCTGAGGTTTCAACCCGTGACCAATATCACCTCAGGCTACTCACAGTCCTCCAACACCAAGAGGAATCTTGGTGAACACCATTAGCTCTCCAACAGATTCAGGGAGCTTAGACTTATGCTACCCGTTTAGATTTAAACATCCAACACAGCTCCAGTTAACGCCAAGAAGAAAAATTGCACTCACCCTAAAAACTGCAAAAGTGGGTCCTAGATACTCACCCAGCAAAGAACTTCATCTCTACATTGCTCCAAACACCCTCTTTCCAAGGGACACAAGTGTTAATAACACTTTCCTCGTTACTGCTCAGCTCCCCACCATGTGAAGGGAGTTCCAGCCATCACCAGACAACCCCGGAGAAGCCCATCCCAGCCAGATGAGGGTCACTAGGGAACGAGCAGAGCTGCTAATTAAACACCAGCTGTTGGACCTCACCTGGAGCTGCATCCCATCTCTGAATGACCTGTACAGCAGTAACGGCTTTTGTGAGCCCAACTAATGGAGTGGTTGAACTCCCACCGCAGCACACAACCCAGGGAGGCACAGATTTTAATGGTAGATGTGAAAACGAAGGAATTTTGATTAGCCTTGGGACTGGAGGGGGTAAAAATACTGGTTTAGGATTTTCCCAGGATATGCATATTAAGAACTTGTCTTTTTGCCCTCTGTATGATTTTGATTTTTTTTTTTTTTTAATATTTAGAAAGCAGAATTAGGCCATATTTGACCAAACCTCTAGAGCCCAGCGGGAGCCAACAGAGACCAGAGCACAGCAACTTGTTAACTCTTGTACTTGTAGCCATAACAGGATTTCACCAGTGAGCAGCATGTTTTCCGTAGCGCTAGCAGAGGCTTAAACAAACCATTTCTCTACAAGCAGGGACCTTTCCCTTTGCTTTAAAGCCCAAATGCATTGTTTACTTCCTCTAATACGAACTGGAAATAACTTCTGCGTAAAGAAGCTCCAACTGTTCCGCTTCTGAAGCCGCCTTCGTTATCAGTACCAGACCCAAGAACACGACGGCGGGTGATGCTACAAAGAGAGCCAAGATCAACCCCGCTGGAAATTGCCCAGGAGAACACACGGGTAGGATGGGTTTAAATGAGACCACGACCGAGATTATTTCACCCAAGCAAGCCCTTGAGGTCTCCCGAGTGCCCTTTATCCAGCAAAAGGCAACGCTCCTCTGCCACAAAGGCCGCCCCACATTTGTACTTGCCGCTGCGGTAGCAATAAGTCCTTTACTGTTTGTTCAGCTCTTGAAAGTCCTGTAAAGCATTCACCGTTCACCTATCACACTGCACCAACCGAGCCCTTTGAAATTAGAAACTAAAAGTAAACGTGTTAGTCGACAGCGGCGGTGACGAGACGCGTGGCCAACGCCAGCGCGAGCCTGCGGGCAGGTAATTCGCTTCAACGCGAGACGGGCGAACAACAGGATGTTTTATTTAATTAGGATGAACAGAAGAGATAAACCTCACAGCAGGGCGGGTAATGACAACATTTCAAAAATAATTCATGCCCAGGTAACAAAAGGGCAAATTTCAATTACATAAAAAGCTAAAAAGTTGACTTAATACATCCAAGGGGGGAAAGAAAGAAATAATTAATAATTGCACTGCATATGATTAACAAGTGGCATTTACGAGCTCTGCAAATTGGTCTTTCTGTTGCCTAATCTGTGGCTGGAAAAGGTTTTCTTTCTAAGCAAATGCAAACAATATAATGAAGCTACTTATCACCAGATTCAGATGGGTATTGGAGTGCTACCCGAAATAAGTCGTACACTGGAAAGCTAATGCCAGTTCACTGTACCGCAACGAGATTTGCGAGCCCGTTCTGAACGGCATCACCCAGTTTCCAACCCCATCGGGTCCCTTTGTTTGCATTTTAGAAAACAAACCATTGCGAGAGGTCAAAGCTCGGGCCTTCTGTAGCTGGAAATGTCACAAGAGACCATTTAGTCTCTGCACATCCTGCTACTCCCCAGACCGGAGCGACTCCACGAGACCACCATAATTCACTGCTGCACACATAGATGCGCCTACATGTTGTCAAGAAGATGTAGCACTTCAAACTCGCACCACCTTATTTTTCTAAGGGAACGAGGAACCAGCTTCTCTGCGTTTACTCATAGACACAGGGAAAGAAAATGCACAAGAATCTACTTCTAGGCTTTACAATTGCGTTGAAGAAACGTGCGCAGGATGGGCAGCTCGGGGCTGGTCCCGTTTGCTCCAGGTCTACGTCCACACGTGCACCAGAACCCTGTCCATCAGGCTTTAGCAGGAGTCTGTTGTAGGGTTTCTATCAGTAGTATTTCATTACTCCAGCGCATCTACTAGGATACAAGGGAACATAATAGCCAAGCTTTTGCAGAGGCATTTAAGGAGAACACTGATGGAGTGATGAGGGGCTGATGTGGGCAATTTTAGAAGACAGTTCAATTATTGTGGGTAATTAATAATGTTTTGTTTAAGAGAATATTACACTCCATGAAGAAAGCTATGCTCTTGTAGAGATTGCAGGCTAATGTGTAAGACCAAGAGATTATTTCTTTTTTAAAAAAGCATGTGGTTTGCATTTTCCAAATGCTTTAATGCACTGAAACTGATTTCAAGAATTGGGGGGGGAGGAAGATATAAATTAACGAGTTCAGTAAGAATCACCAAGTAAACAACTAAGAGTGCATTTATCACAACAGAAGTCAATATTAATTCTACAGTATGAGAAAGTATCATCATTTGCAGAGCCAGCAGGTTTTTTAGAACATTTACTGTAATAACTGATCATTGGGTGCCTCCCCAAACACTTGGCTTAGTTAATTTAACCCGGCTGAAACCACTTACCCAGGTTTAACCTAAAAGTTAATTTGACAGCACACAATAGCTAAACCAAGCCAAAGCCCCGGCTATGATAAGTCAATTTGTATTTACACAAGCTTAATGCATCTACAAAACATCATTTTTATATCCAATTCAGAGGATGGCATGAACATCTGCTTTCACTTCAAGACATTAATTTTCAATTATTGAAGAAAAACAAAATAAATCCTGACAAATTACTGGTAACTGCGGAATCTTTTGTTACTCTATTAGTTTATAATAGTAATTGAGAAATCCTACAATTAATGTCCTAACAAGAGCTCTCTGATTATTTTTTTGCACGTGCTATCTGAGGCAAATCAGCTGTGAATGATGTTCTTTAACTTGTGCTGATCATACACAAATATCGTTGAAGAAAGAAAAGAAATCAGAGGCTTTTTCTGGTAGTTGTTTTTCATCAATGTAGCACCACTTAACACACGAGATTTCTATTTTCTCCCCATTCATCCTTAAACCTTTTGCATTACGTCTCCCACTCCTGTCAATTTTCGGCCGCGTTTATTCATTCCATTCACCGAGACCAATGGGAACAGGCCACAATTAAAAGGTGTTTGCACACAGGCAGGAGTTTCAATCGGTAAAACCAGTTAAATACCAGCAGATCCCATCCAGGAAAGCGTTCCGGAGGGACGGAAAGCAGGAGGATGGGACTTGTGGAGTTGAGGGGAGAACGCTGCTGGGCTTGGAGCAAAATACACAGGCAAAAATTAAAACCTGCGGGCTAATCCCTGAAGGCGACGCTCGGTGTGCTGCACGGATTCAAACGCTCTCAGGGCACCAGCCCCGCAATGAAACACCAACATCTCCAATTATTCCTAATCCCCCAAAAGCTACACTTGATAAAGAACAATCACGAGCGTAATCTTATTTGAGATGAGTTTTATCAATTTTAGCTGCTGCTTTCACTGTATCAATAAAATTCCGCCGAAAACTTGAATGAACTGTAAAATTAAAGGATAATCGCACAAGTCTCTTCTATTTGGCAATTATGATTATACTTGTCAAAATTTAATTTGCAGAATGTACTGTGCCGGTACCTTCAGGTTCTTCTCTATCAGCTGGGAAAAAAGGAAAATTATATCTTTAAGACAAGTATGAAAGACATTGTTACTTCCACAGTCAACTCTGTAACTGAGCTCCGACATTGTATAATTGACTTTGCAAGCAGAACAACAGCAATATAACAAAGAAAATGTCAGTGTTTTCACAGCGCTAATCTACAGCGCTAGGAGGGCCTCCTGCTGTCAGCCAGAGCTGACAATACAATAGCTTTCAAAGGGATATTACCATCACGCTTTTATTCTTGACATCAATCAAGACAAAGAGAATCCTTTTCACAAGGCATTCAAAATCAAACCTTTGTATGCGCAGATAGGTAAAACAGCATTCCTTTAAAGAAGATCATTCATAGCAATCAACTAATTGGAACTCGGCAAATGGTTGAAGTATTTTTATTTACTTTGCAGATAAAGAAGTAGCGAGCAACCCCCCTTCTCCCCTCTTGACTGACACAAATGAGGCAGGTAGGGTGTGAATCAAAAGTTTCTATCAGCATTTTTTGCCAACTGAAAGCAAAAAAATATGACAGCAATTCTGCAACTTCAAGTAGGATAACAAATCTAGACTTAATTAGTGCATTCTTTTGCAAAACAGTTTGATTACCAACTAGCACGTTTATTCGCAAAATACCCTTGCAAGCTGACAGCAATTTGCAGGACTGTCAAATTCAGCAGCCAACTTGCATTTGATGCTTAGAAACTCGTACCAGCGCAAGCCCGGTCCCCACAAATCGCAATCTAGTAATTCCTAAATTAAAATTACAGGGGACTGCAAACCTACAGGTTCCTGTTACCAGCCCCTCAGCACTTTGCTTTACAGAACTGCGTCCAGAGGCGCCAGTTTGCAGCACAGAAACTACAGTTCCATGCAGGGGGCGGTGGACGCGCACCCTGCTCAGCCCCCACCGCTCCCCGGAGCTGGCACCACAGAACAAACTCTGAAGGGCACCGGTGTTGACATCACTCCCCATCACTTTTAATGGGGGACAGACAGCGTGTTTGGATGTTCACAACTGTGTTGCGGTGCTGGGTTTAGGAGCACGTGGCTTTAATGGCACTGAGGAAGGTACAACTCCGTACACACAACCGAAAAAGCCCTCGGCAGAGGAGGCGCCTGGCAGCGGGGCGGAAGGAGGGTCTGTGCGAGGAGAATTACCTTCCCAGCCTTCGTCTGTGATGCGAGGCAGAGCTTCAGAATAAGCCAGTGTTTTACTCCATCACTGCTGCCACCACACCGTCACCGAAGCATTTATTTTGTGAGCCAACAAAGACTCAACCCCTCCTACACTCCATCCCCATTGATCTGAAACAACCTTCCTTTAAGCCAAGCAGAACTTTGTCCCCAAGCCACCAGCTACGAGGTTAATATCTCCAAGTTTGCACAAACCAATGATCAAAACAAATCAGCGTTTTGTGTTGCAAATCATAAATCCCACATCAGGGGAAAGACCACGGTTACTGCTGGAGTTCCAGCTGCAGGAATCACTGCAAGTTTCTGCCAGGCTGAACCTGAGACAATACAGCACAGGGGCCACATGCCCTGCAGCTTCGCTGGCATCCAGTTTTGGTTTGCAAACACTTCATTTTAAAGAACACACATCTAAGAGTTGCCAGCATCTGATGCTTCTGTCAGTCACTTCTTTAAAGTCAGCATCGCTCCCAGTTAACACGCAGGCAACTTGCCTTTTGCATGCAGAATAATCCCTTTCATCACAGGCACACACCGATTCTATTTTAGTGCGTAATCTTTCTGAATGAAAAAGGATGCGCAAATCTCAGTAGTGGTTAATAAATGGCAAAAGTGCTCTACAAAGTGAAATAAATACACAGAAAAGAGAAAGACGGTAAATTATTTTAAGTCCTAAATGCTACCCATATATCCACATAATTTATGCTTGTTTTCTTCTCAGTTGAATTGGGAAACCTGTGACCTCAGAGTGCCTTTATTTATTACATCTCAATTATTTCCATGGAAACGTGTACTGTGGTAATCTACTGGGTTGCCAGCTCCCTGGACTACTAAATGTATATGACAGACTTTTTAAAAGCAGACAATATGGATGAATATTCAGAAAGGAAGAAATTCTTTATCCTACATCCATGTATGAGTCGCGTCCTATTATCCAAAATTTCACCCAGATTCAGCTCATTCTGCAGACTCCCTGTTATTCAGCTCATGCTAAGAACTGTTATTTACAGCCAGTTTATGCTGAAGCTGAAAAGACATTTTTTTTTCTGCCTAGAGACTACAGCAATAATTAGAATTTTTAAAAACTCAGCTTCACTCAGCTCACTGTTGAAAGGACCTTCTAGATATTTCTACATTACAGGGATAATGTTTCTTAGCTATGACTTGCCAGGAAGTTACCTGCTTCGATCCATACAAATGCTCCTGTAAATAGTGATCCGTTCTGTATTAGAATTAGGGTCAACATTTCGTTACTAAGTCCCAACCCCTTGCGAGAGATATTGCCACCTAAAAAGTAATGAGGTAGGAAACAAATTACTAATAAAAAAATAAACATTATTATGGCATGAAATGCCAATGTTTACTAACCGAGCTTCTAGAGCAAACACAGTTTTCACTGGCATCGAACTATTTCCTAAACGTTAAATGTGACACTTTAGCCCAGAAAAATATTTTAAACTCCAGAGGCCTGGCCTCTAAGCGTGATGCCCTGATCCGAGGGAAGTCACGGCCCGCGGCCTGCGCCGCTGTCCTCAAACTGCCATCCTTTTCGTCTCAAACAACGCGTTTCTGAGCATCCCCTAGAAACAGCTCTGGCTCTGCCCTTTCTTCTGCCCGCGGACTGGAACGTTCATCTACCAATTACTGAAGTGGCTCCTTTAGCAGAGGTTGTTGGGATGGCGGAGGGTCACACCGCCACGCTGCAAACCTGCCCCCCAGCACAACGCTGGAGGTACCGTTAGGCTGGGGGGAACACGATTCGGGGGTTCGGATAACGATGAAGGACTCGACAAAAACTTCCTAAACATTTGAAGCACGTACAACTTACATTGCAATCATCTATTAAACAGTGGATACTTCACAAATAATATAAAATGGCCCTGGATGGCGTTTCGATTCCTTCTTTAGCTGGTTGATTAACTGCACGCTGATTTTGTTCACCGCCAAGTTACTTAATTACAAACACTTCAGACTTTTTGTTTCATCTTCTGGGCATCCGAATTTATGATCCTTTTGTGCTGCTACAACAAAGCCCCTGGACCACTGAGTTTGTGACTTGTGCTTTGTGCAGAGGACAATAAAACCTCAGCCCAGACCAGCTAACCTCCTCGCCGCTGGGAGCAAAAGGCTTCCGAAATCACGCCTTCCCCCCTCGCACCACTTCACTTCAAAGTCAAAAAGCTGGCAAGGCATGCAATACAGCACGGGATGGCCACGGCCCTCCCTTTACGTTTCACCAGCAGTTTTCTTATAAACAGGAGGTTTTAAACACCCTTTTGCTGTGGATGGTGAAGAACACTCGAAGTTTAATGTTTAACCTTTACTAATGCAGCCCTGACTAAATTTGGCTATTGTTTCTTCAAGCCCAAGCAAGTTTTCAAGTCCTATCTTTCAAACCGCTTTTAATTCTCCCCTTCTTTCACCACCCTTGCGCGCATT